>NC_137141.1:16927670-17191095 GCF_949319135.1 Squalius cephalus | reverse complement strand
GGAGTGGGATCGACTGGTGGAATAAGTCGAAGAGGGGCATTATAAACAATGAACAACTTAATGGCGTACATTTTTTTTGTCTCTTAAATTGAGATGCAAGGATCCAGTTATTACCTAGAGTAAGCATTCATGAGGGTGGAGGCCGTCTTCCTCTTGGCCGCTCCTCTCTCCAGGATCTGATATACCTCATTCTTGTTGTGCACAGTGATCTCCTCCAGACCTTTAATGGTCACACCCCTCTGACAGAAACACAGAATGTCAGATTTGAGTGAATATTTTCATATGATATGGATATTATAGGGAGGTGTAATACATTAGAAGCATACTTTATTTCTGGGATCATCAAACAGTTGTAGTCTCTCTGTGACATCAGGAGCAGGGCTGAGCAGGTCAAACAGTTCTTCATTATAGATTTCCAGCAGAGATACCTTCACTGAGAATTCTGTGCCGTTATTGGACAGTTTCTCAAAGATCTGATGAAGAGTTCTGGGAATAATTCCAGCCAGAGGGTCCTGTGAGAGAGAAGGTGAAAGTAAAAAAAAAAAAGGCCCTGAGCAGATCATATCAAGGAAATATTGGTACTGATACTGTGGCCCAACAGCAAAATCTCAATAAGAAAGCATTATTATTTATTTAATGTGCAAAGAGCACAATAGATATCATCTACATCTAAGTCATAAAGGCACAGTAGCAAAAATAAGAGTCAGAACAAGGCTAGAAAGAGTTCCATTAAACTAAATTAAAATAGTTGCTGGTGCAAGAAACCTTTGTTAACATTAGTGGCCTTTAGAAAAGAAATAAAACACTAATAATTGAATGTATTATTCTAAACAGCTTTTGGAGATACACTTTATACTGCTGCAGAACTGCCAAAATGCAACTCTCAAATGTTACCTCTTCCCAAGTAAACTCCTCATTGGGCGATCTGTCACCCTCCATTGTGAAGGTTTTCCCTGTTCCAGTTTGTCCATATCTTTTAGAAAGCAGAAATTAAACAAATAAATACAAAATATTGTGTTTTTTAATGCTATGCCAGCTTTTTGCCAGCGAAATTCATAATTGAGTTATTCATTTAAAAACAATTGATGAAAAACCCTTTATATAAATTTAGAAACACAACAGGTAAAGTTGAATGATATTATATTTAAAGAGAGATACTCACGCAAATATAGTACAATTGTAGCCCATAATAACTTCATCTAATATGGGGCAAACCACACTTTTATAAACGTCAATTTGTTTGGCAGAAGGACCAAAAACCTAAACCAGACCGGACATTTAATGAGCATTACTGCACAGGAAAAGATTTGGACATTAGTAAAGACTCAGGATGTGGGTGGAAAACAAGCCAAAAACTAACCATGTCAAAAGTGTATGTTTTTCTTGCGGCTTTGTCCGTGGCGCCTCCAGTACGGACCGTCAACTCTTTTTTGTTCTGGTCACATTCAACAACGGTATGAGAGGCAGATTTACGCTCCACTGTGTTGAAGGGCCTGTGAATTGCACATCAGACATGAGAATGATATAGACTGAGATGTTAATTTTCATCTCATAAACACACAATTTTATTTAGATTAATAAACAAATTCATAAACATTAATCAAACAAAGAACAAAACTAAATAAATAAAATATAGTTAAAATCATAGAAAAGTAAATACATATCCTATATTATGCTTTTCAGCAATTATGAAACAAGAAAAACAACACAAATGATAAAACCATTCTTTTGGCTAACAAACATTGTAATTAATAAATTGTATAAATTGATTTAAAACGTGGCAGCTTTACATTTGTAGAGAATTGTCTCAGAGAGAAGAGAAATAAAAATAAATATCACGCTTAAAATAGCATATATTAAACATATACAAACACACACATACATACATATACATATATATATATAAACATGCACATTCACCTGCATCGTACAACCACTTGTATATTTCTTCCTTTCTCATCTTTTTTGGCTGCTGGTATCTGTGATGATGCCATGTTAAAGGAGCGTCTTCTGGGCTCCAGGTCAGAAAATGCCCTTTAAATTTAAGTTAACCTTTAAACAAAAGCAGGAGTCAATTAGCAAAAATAAGTCACATTAAAAGGTCGCTTACATATATATGCGCCACTTAAAAATACACGAATATATAAATACAACACAAAGATCAGATCCATTATGTTGACATTGTCCAGCCTAAATTACGCCTAAACAAAATAAATGACAAAAACAACAAGCTAATGAGAAAAAAATTCGCAAATGCACGTACCGTTTAACTGATATACTTTAAAAGCAGATAAAATAAGATGATAAAGCCGTTTAAATCCCTCCAATACCGCAGGTTATTTGAAAACACTTTATTTGCTGTCCGCTCTGACTACGAGTCTCGAGCTCTGCAGTTAGCCGACTTTGAAAATTGCGCATCTGCAGCTTTAAGCCAATCAGAGAAAAGGGTTTTCTGACCATCCTTCTGATTGGTCTAAAGGAAGAGAGCTGGAGCGGATGCATCTCGGGAAAGTGCAGCGTTTTCGAATAGTACTGGATGATGAGCAGTATGTACACCGTATACGTTAAATAAGACTAATCAGATAAACACTAAAGTAATATTCATTTTCACTGATACAGTTTACGGCATTTTAAATTAGACTTATTTTAGTATTATGTATATTACGATTGCTTCTTTATGTGTTGTTTTATGACAGTGCAGAAGACAGGAACTATGGTGTCTTTCCTCTTATGTCAGTTTTGCACGTTTTTTTTATATGATCTAAAATCTTTTCCCACTTAAGTGCAGCTCTCTCTGATATACATCACAACAGGAACTGTGATCCAGATTCAAATATACGTCACAAACGTTTCTCTCTCTGAAACGACGGTCGTTCCTAAAATTACCAGTAGATGGTAGTAAGATACCATTATAACTTTGCTCTCAGATGCTCTGGGTAGGCCTACCAGTTTGGTAGCGTTTTAAATTGAACTACAGAGGAAACATATATTTAGTTGTAATATATTTTTGTAGCACTTTTCTAGCTGCTGTCTTACATGGTCCATCGTTGCTCTGTCATTTCTATTCATCAAATATATGAACATTTTATTATTTACAATTTATTTTTAGTTACATTAAGAATAATTGATTCCTTTTTTATGCCGTTAACTTCTGATTTCACATCGCATTAATACTACCGTTTGTACTATGATTTTACTTTATTTTATATATTTTACACAGCTATGGAAATACAAATGTAACTGTTTTGTTTTGTTTGTTTTTTGGCCAATTTTATGAACCAGTTTTTTTTTCTTTTCTTTTTGTTACATGAAGGTCACATAAAACTGTCTTGGAAACTTTTTACCATATTTTTGTTGTTGTTGTTGTTGTTGTTGTTGTTGCTACTTTTACGAATTTTATGCTTCTTGTGTATGAATTTTAATGTTACACCCGAGCTTACAAGAATGAAATACTTATAAACAATTTAAGTGATTATGTAGAAAAAAAGAGATTCATTATTACATAAACGTTTCAAAAAACACCTCACGGTTGTGACGTCATTATCATCGCAATGTGTGAAGAAAACAAACAAGAATTGAGGTAAATATAAATTGTGGACCGAACGTGGAGGAACATTAAACTATTATTTAATTAGTTTACTAATTAATGTTAGCAGAACAAAAAATGTTTAATTAAACACAACACAAATATTGAGTTGCACAACAGATGACGCTGTGGTGGAATTGTTTATGACATTAATAGACTAGTGTAAGTATGAAATGTGTGCTTCTGTTTCTCAAAAGTTCCACAGCCCATAGTTAAAGCAACACACGTTTAGTTTCTGTCTTCTGGCGGAGACTTTTATTTTAAAGAATCACCATTGCTATGGAATAGTTGTGTTCATAGTAGCTGTGCTCACACTTCCCGCTTTCCTCGTAGTGGCAGACTTCACTCGCGTGCAGAAGCCTGACAACAGCAGCAGCAGGAGGGAATGGGGAGAGAGGGGCGCCGCACCGTTTAACAAGACATTCTTCAACACAACACGACCAATAAAACAATTCACCATCGGTGAGCACGCGCCTCAATATACAAACACATCGCGGCCTGATCGCTTGTGTTCTTCCTCTCGTGATCCTGAAATAATCAATAAAAACAACCGAAGCTAACACGAGCTCGCGTGCTAACCACTAACGTACCACCATTAAAAACAGAACTGTCCGGCTTACATCAGTTAAAAACTGTATATGCTTTCAGTCCCTGGCTGTTTAAATGCAATACATGGTTTATTATAAGACGTTTTAAGTGAGTAAATCAATGCATGTTGTGTTTTCTTCTTGCATGACGGTGCCTTTTTAGCTACACGCGTCTGTTAGCCGTCTGATTCACATGGCAGACGTATTTATTATTAGGACAGATTCGGTGATGTACTTCACATGTGATCAAATAAGAGTATAGTTCAAGAATCACGTTTGTGGTTGGCAAACTGACAGATTCACGATGTGTGTGTGTGTGTGTGTGTGTGTGTGTGTGGGAGGGTTGGGGTGGGGGTGTTTGGGTGTGTTGCTGGCTTCAAGGCCAAGGTCGCAATGAGGCCTAACTGATATGCATAAATAATCATATTTAGTTGTTTAGATGCATTTGTGATTATGATGTGTATTGTGCGGTAAATATGTTGCTGGAGGGTTTTGGTTCTCATCTGCTTGACATCTGTTAGTGTTAGAAATGTGGGCAAAGCTGCTTGTGTGCCATCAAGGATGATTAAAAGCGTTTTGTCTTTCCTTTTCATTTTAAATGAAGTAAATGTGATGTTGCATTAAGATTATTTATTAAAAAAATTAAATCTTAATAGGATCTGTCAGGTTGTTTGTGGTACCTTGGTAATACCACAAGTATCTTATTAGCACCACAATGTGTTTATGATGTCTGCTATATCCTAAAAACTTGTGTGGCAGCACTGGTATAGTCATGGTATCAGATGGTACTATTGTACTTTGATTTAAACCATACGAATATATAATCCACATGATGAACGTTCATTATAGGGTTAATTTTAAAATGCTTTACTCAACATATGCTGTGAAGTTGATTTTGTTATGCACTCTGCTGACATTTGGTGTTTTGATATTAATGCTTCGGAGGTAAAATAATTATAGTTTTTATTGATTGATTACAAAGCCAGTTATTGCTTTAATGCTATGTCATTTACAAAAGCTTCTGTTGCTATCATTTTTTTATTGGAAAATTTAAATACAACTAACATACAACTACAACTAACTTGTCATAAATTTGGCATCTTATTAATAAAATAAGCAACTTACTAAAGCTTACTATTCTGGTGGTGATTGAGGAGATTCCCCCCTTCTATGTAAAGCGCTTTGAGTGCTGAGAAAAAGCGCTATATAAATGTAATGAATTATTATTATTATCAATAATCTGGACAGATCCATCAGGTCCATATTAAAGGCTTCAAACTCAAAACTAAGTGTGATGCAAGTTGATCTGTGCTTATTTCATGAATTGTTATATCTGGAAACTGGTTTTAATAACTGATTTTAGTCTGACGTTCAGGGTTACAATGAGCTCTAGAAATGCAGACACAACAGAAGAATAACACTGTAAAGTTGTGTACTTGACATTTAGTTTATAGATTTGCTGCTGCATCTCTTTAGAAAATTTCACGTGCGCTGCAAATGCCATATGCTGCTGAATCAACTAGTTGCATTCTTCAAAGTAAAGTGACAGTAATGTAAGCAGAATGAATTATTGATGAGAATTTATGAGTGCATGAGACGGGGTTATGGAAACTTGCCCTTTATTTTCAGGGTCAGATCAGGTGACCCGCTGGATGGGTTGGCCTGAGGGGCCCTTTCATGTGACAAGTGTGAGTTTTGGAGGCCTGAAATCAGGTGTTGGGCACGTTTACGTTGGAACTCCTGCATGTGTAATTACTTTGAAGCCAGTTTTTGTCTTGTTTGTATATGAATATCTTCTTAATGGAAATGTAAAAGATTAGAGTCGTAATGGAACTCATAGTTCTAAATGCATCAATCTGTATTGTTTTTTTTTAAGTCTATGTTTGAACCAATTTAAGGACAGCTGGTTTCTCCACTGTTTTTGTTCCACAATGCAAGTTCTCCTTTCTTGGGCACGTGTTTCTGCTGTAGTGGGCACTTTTTTTGAGAGATTTTAGCTGTTTAATCTTGGATTGAAGCTTACTTGTAAACAATCAGTCCTCACAGAATCATAGCTGCCGCTATATCCAGAGTCATTCACATGGTAATGTAGGTCATGCTCAGCGCTTTGTTCTGAAACTCGACTGGGACTGCGGTATGCAGCCAGTCTGGCCAGCCGTTTCGCCTACAGCGTGGCTAGAGGTTAACAGGAAGTCTAGACGTCCATGCTGGTTTGTTCAAGTGGATGTAGTTCTGCTCAGTTAAAATAAGAGCACCTCACTTCATCTGTTTTGCAGTAAATCAGCCTAATCAAATAGTCAATTATCCTATATTTATTATAGATAGAATTAAGAATAGTGGCTTTACAAAAATGAACCATTGTATAAGGTGTTACTATAATGCAACAGTTCTAACTTCTACTTCTAACTTGTTATTGGCCACCACTGATATAAAAAAGACATAGGGCTGCAACTATCAAGCATTTTGATATTCAGTTAATCTGCTAATGGTTTGTCATTAATCCAATCATTATATAGGCTATATGCAACTATTTTATGCAGTATTTAACAGTTTTCATGCATCATCTCTTTGTCATCCACCAAGGGGTCCTTGGCCTAAAAAAGGGCTTTTTTTCCCCCCTGTTACCTATCCATTCACAAGCGATAATGTCAATTTTTTTTTTTTTGGTAACTTTTATATTTCATATTATTTTGTCTAATTTTATTAGCCTAGTTGTTGCAACTCAAAAAGACAGAAATTCTTGAATCCTGTTAAAAGGAAATCTCATTGATTTTTTTAAAATGGTTTTATGATACTATAATTACTGTAGTAACTATTTTTTGTGATGGTCTGATCTGACTAATTAAGATAAAGCACCAGTAACAAGTTGTCCCGAGCCTTGATTTTCAACACTGGAAATCTGCTTGTGCATAGTCGAATCGGGCAGCCGTGACCTGGCCAGCTGTTTTGCGGCCAAGCGTTTAACATCGAATGTTTCGTTCACCGAAACAGATGTGTGTCAGCGTTTTCAAAATCTGAAAGTAAATAACCTATGTGGTTGCATTAGAGATTCATGAACCCGAACATGAAGTCTTAGAGCAGATTTTTAACCAAGAGCAAATGTGTTCACTCACTGAAAATGAAGCCTTGTGTTACTTGAGCTGAAATGACTTGTGGTGATTTGTTGCAGCTGTGTCGAACAGCGGTTGTCAGGAGGAAAGTGTGCGCTCGATCCTGAGTGGCAAAAATGTGTTGACAAGCCAGTTGTCATCCAAATTCAGCTGTCCTCTCCTTGCCAGAGATATGTCCATTATCACAAGCTATATTTTCTCTCTTCTTTTTCACAGTATTGAAAGAATATTATCTCAGGGCCCCTCCCCCATCTGCATCATTAAGGTACTGTGATCATGTCTATCTGCTGAAATAGTCACATCACGTTTTTAAATGCCCACTGCTAATGGGTGAAAGCAATGGATAATATATGGATGATTTAGTCAACTATGAAACATTTGTCATTATTGACATATTTCATTAATTATTTAGTAACATTGGGTCTCATTCACTAGTAATTGCATGGATTATTTCGTATTTGTACGCACAGGAGAGCTTCTTACGAAAGATCTCCACCTAATTCACAACACATTCATACACACATGAATTTGTTCTTAACATCAATCTGTTGTTAGTGAATTTGGAGTATTCTAAATGAGCGGCCGCGTGCATGAGGTTAGACATTTGCATAAAACACGCCCAAACATCTCCATATAAGGGCTTTCCTCACAGCTCGCCACTGTTTGCAGACGTGCTCTCGCCTGAACCTCGAGCTGTGCCAAGTGTGCCATTCTCACCAGTTCTCACAATAAACACCTATTATACAGACCCAAATTACAGACCTCTCATTAGCCAGCTGCATAAACCTCTCAGCTGAAGCTATAACGCAGCTTTTCTTACTCTCAATGTATGATGGAAGGTATTTAAGATGAAATTAGTATATATAATAATTTTTATGTTGGCCTAAGCAATAAGGTATGAGAGGCTGTGCTCTATCATGAATAAGTCACAGCTGAAGGGCGTTGTTAGGCACAAATTTATTATACAAGTTCTGATGACTGCAGTAGAATAGTTTGGCAACTAATCAAACAAATTTTGAATGAATGTCAGTTTAGGCTTGTAATAACAAAATTGTTGGTCGCTTTACATGCAAAACAAATAGACATTTTTGGCCAGAATCAAATACAAAGTGAACCCAAATTTATGCCAGTGACCAAAAGTAAATTTTACCAACAGCTTTGTCAATAAATAAGGCAATAAATGTCATGCTTTTAAATATTATTGATTTAATTTCGACTTAAAATAGTTCTTTGGTTTGTTTCACATCACTACATTGTAGTGAGGTGCTTGCTTGATTCCATAAGTAAAGAAATTGAAAAATACGGTATAATCTCAGACCTGTTTGCTCCGTATGTAAACACACATTTGTTCTTTCTTTAGAGTTGTGCAGGTTCTAAGTGTGTGTCTGTTTTTCCAAGCAGAGTAACTCGAGGGGAACAAGAATGAGCTGATTTTAAGAGCTCTGATAATGATGCCCAGAATAAGTGCGGCCTGGTCACACAGCAGAGTGGGGAACGTACACGCTGTGAGTAAACACACTCATCTATAATCAGTAACCCAGATGAATCCACCCTGACCAGCACTGAATAACATGTCGCTCAAAATACCACGACCGTAACAGCAATGTGGCATAGTTGAATTCAGCACTATTGTTGGTGACCTACTGATCTGATCTTAACATGTCTGTCTCTTGCAGTGAGCATTAGAAGGCCACGATGCAATGAGATAAACACTGGATGACTGGAGGTCCCCTGCTTAACAGTCTATAAGCATGGCTGGCCTACAGCTGGTGACCCCTGCCTCCTCACCCATGGGGCCCTTCTTCGGTCTCCCGTGGCAACAGGAAGCTATCCATGACAACATATACACACCAAGAAAATATCAGGCAAGCCTTTTGAAAAGGTTCTTAGGTTGGGAGATTACTGTATTGTCCTTTAAGTTTTTGTTTATACTTAAAGGGTTTGTTCACCCAAAAATGAAGGAATGTATTTTATTATTGTGATGGCAAAGATGAATTTTAGCAGTCATTACATCAGTCTTAAGTGTCACATGGTCCTTCAGAAATCATTGTAATCAATGTTGAAAACAGTTGTGCTGCTTAATATTGAGGAAACCGTGATACAGTTTTTTCAAGATTCTTTAATGAATAAAAAGTTAATGAATAAAAATGAATAAAAAGTTCATATGTTTTCTTATGAAACCGTTATAAAGTGTATATTTTATAAACAACGTAGTTTTGTCACTTTTGATCAATTTAATGCATCCTTGCTGAATTGAAAAAAAAAGTTTAATGTTATTGTTCATGGTACATTACATTTTGCTGAATAATTTCACCCAATTGCATTTTCAGGTTGAACTTCTTGAAGCAGCTCTTGAACACAATACTATAGTCTGCTTAAATACTGGCTCAGGGAAGACCTTTATCGCAGTGCTCCTAATCAAAGAACTCTCCCACCAAATCCGTGGAGAGGATGAAAAGAGAACAGTTTTCCTTGTGAATGCAGGTGAGTAATTGTCTAGTCTGTCATGTCACAAATGCGTTGCCATGTTCCCCATTAAAGCATGATCAAAACTTTCCTTGTTGATTAATCTAAATTCTGTCTTGTTCGTTTTTCCCGAATTAAAGCATCATCTGTGGTTCAGCAAGCATCTACTGTAAGAACCCACTCGGATCTCCAGGTAGCCGACTACATGTCAGAGGAAATGACATCATGGCCTGAGGAGATGTGGAACAGAAAGATTATGGGGAATCAGGTGTGATTTAAACATGTTCGTTTTAATGTGCCCATGAATTAATTCATATAATTGTTGAACATCTTGATGAGGTGTTACTGTTCAATCGGTGATATTTTCCTATCCTCCTCATCCCTCTCTTTTCCCATAATGTCTGTTCTTTCAGGTGCTGGTGATGACGTGCCACATCTTCCTGCATGTGTTAAAGAATGGAGTCTTGCCACTATCAAAAATCAACCTGCTGGTTTTTGACGAATGCCACCTTGCAATCACGGACCATCCTTATCAGGAAATAATGAAGGTGAAATTGCAGTCTGTTACGGCATTGAACGAGGCTTTGAAATCACATCTGTCAGTGTAAAGAGAGGGATGATAGAGGTCTCATCTAACTGTCACTCCATATAATGCTAAAAAGATGTCGATCCATTGGTATATTAATGGGCGTGTATTTAGTCCTGAAGGATGAACAAAGGCACTCTGAGAAGATATTTTAATGCCAGTTCGCCATATGACAAAACATCTTAAGTTCAGAGTTGAAGTCGACATGAAATGGAAGTTGTGATCGTCTTCTCTTTCCTATTGTGACACATCCAGTGAGAATGGAATTTAGGGCGGGACTTGATTTTGTCCATCTGGAATTAATTGAATCGTTGTGGTTTGCTATTGCTGTGATCTCATGTGAGTGACAGGTTGTCACTCATGCCAGTAAACATGTCATAAGAGAGGAGAAGTCGTTGCAAGAGGCAGGGGAAGTTAATTTAATTAAAGATTACGAGGGCACATTCATTTAAAAACAAAGGGATAAATCATTTATAATAAACGGCAATATTTAATAAAAAACAATAATTGTCCATTTTTATTTCATTGTGAAATTCTTTCATCGTTTACTTGCCCTCACCATCGTTCCAAACCTGTATGACTGACTTTCTTCTGTGGAACACAAAATAAAAATATATATATATATATAAATATAGCTGCGAGCAGCGATTACGGGCCCAAGCCGGTGGCACCGCAACCCCGGTGCCTTTACCTAAAGGCACCGGGGTGGCGGTACCGCCGGCTTTGGCCCTTCATCGCTGCTCGCAGCTATATTTATATATATATATATATATATATATATATATATATATATATATATATATATATACAGTATATATATATATATATATATATATATACACACATATATAAATATATAAAAGACAGAAAATATTACTTGACTTACCTTATTCTGATTTTACGATACACTCAAAATATTCCACACCAAATCCTTTAAATTTAATGTAAAAATAAAAATGAAAGTAAGCAGTGTTGGGTTCACGTAACCCTCTCATTAGAATCAAAATGTTTCAACATTTGCCATGTATTTGGATGCTAAACTATTCTTTATTATAGGCTTTGTTCTTCACTCGTGTTCCAATATTGATGGAAAAAATCATCCTCTTCACATGCGCAAAAATGTGCTTGGAAACATCACAGTGGAGCGGTGCTTACTGTGAATGTACGAATTGTTCTACTGACTATTTAGAGCAGTGTAATTTTTATATGTTAGGTTGACTATTTTATTATTATATTTTATTAAGGCTATAATGATCAGGCTGCGATGTCAAGATTGCAATGCTGGAATGTGTGTGTGTGTGTGTGTATATGTGTGTTCATGTTTTTCTATCCCGGTGGGGACTTCAACCTGAATTCACACAGACTCATGGGGACTCGTGTCACAGTGGGGACCTAAATAGAGGTCCCCATGGGTAAACAAGCTTATAAATCATACAGAATGAGTTTTTTGGGATATGTAAAAATGCAGAAAGTTTTCTGTGATGGGTAGGTTTAGGGGTAGGGTTAGTGTGAGGAGATAAAATATACAGTTTGTAAAGTATAAAAACCATTAAGTCTATGGAGAGTCCCCACAAAGATAGTAAACCGTGTGTGTGTGTGTGTGTGTGTGTGTGTGCGTGTGTGTGTGTGGCGTGGGCGCGATGGAACAGTGGACACATAAAAACATACTCCGTCATTATACAGGACGACATTCAAACTGCAAAGTGTTAACTTATATTTGTGTACAGTCGCAATAAAACACAACATTGTGCTTTTGTAAAATAATTTCAAGCAATCAACCCCCGAAAGGCGCTAATTTTAAAATGAAACTAAAATGCTCATGGCTGCACGGGCATTCATAACGGTGCGCATCCACGGCGAGGAACGAGCAGAACAGAGTGAACGTTTTTCAGTTAATTCCTACTTCCATAGGAATTAATTTGAAACGCTCGCTCAACCACTATCAATGTCAGTGTGGACGAACATATTTTACTTTCGTTTTTAAGTTGGCGATTCAAAAGCCCCCAGCGGTGTCACACGTCGATTAACCGGTGGTAAAATATTCTCACCGTCACATACCTAGTATATTTTTAAGTAGATACAATAGGCCTACCTGATTTTGAACATAAGAGGGCAGTATAGCCCTATGTATGACTTGACTTTTATGGGACTAAATAGTACAATTACTATTTTTAAACTTATAAATATTTATTAAATTGAAAAAAAAAAGAATAAAATGGGTTTAGTTGTGATATTTTTATACTTTTATATAGAAATAAATGGTGTTTAATTATATTTTTAGAAGATGAGGCTTTAAGTGTTACTTTACTTTAGTCCCTCACTATAGCAAAACCGTTTGAGATGTTTAATATCCGTTCACAATTTAGCATCTTTAATGTATCTTTATCATTTTGAAAAAGTTTGGTGTGAATAAAATAAACCAGTTAGGAAGAGTAGCTAAAAACTCAGAGTCTGAAATATCCAAAAAATCCACATTCAAACCAAAATATCTGACTTCCTTTTGCTCTGAGCTAATAACTGTAAATTAGAAAGTTGTCCGGCTCGGTGAGACCAATATATATACTGATTTTTGTAACTGTTGGTAAAACTAACCCACCCACTTTTGTCAAACGCATGTTGAAAGTGACACACTTCCTGCTGCCAGTTGGTGGCGCTATAACTTTGACTCACGATAGTTACATCCATCTGATCTGCCTCTTACCACGAACACACTGCTAAAGTTTCATAAAGATCAGTTAATGTATGCAGAAGTTATAACACTTCGTCTCCTCTCTTTTCTCGCCATAAATTTGTTTCCTCGCCACGGCCAAACCGTTCGAGATATCAAAAATCCGTCCGCAATTTAGCATTCTCAATGTCTTGACTTCATGCTCACTGAGTTTGGAGGTGATTGAATGAATTCTCTAGGAGGAGTACATCACATTCCACAGCAAGCGTTTTCCAAACAACCCATAATAGCCGACTTCCTGTTGGGCTGGCGTGAAACTTGACAGAGGGAAAGTTGTTCAGCCCGATGAAATCTATATGTGTACCGAGTTTCATATTAATTCATGCAAGCGTGTTTGATATATGGACCAAGTTTTCAGACCCTGTTCAAGAGGGCGCTGTTGAGCCCCCCTGCCACGCCCGTTTCTGAAACTTTTCACATGTCTACTGGCTAATAAGTGTTATGTGTCTGTCGAGTTTCATCCAATTTCAAGCATGCTAAGAGTCTCAAACGCATCCGAAAAGAACATTAAAATTTGATGCGTTGCCACGGCAACAGTATCTAAGATATCAATAATCCTTTCACAGGTCTACATCTGCCGTGTGTTTACATTATACACATAAAGTTTGAAGCAAATCGGGTAAAAGTAAGAGGGTGACTTCAAAGCATTTTGAAAGTGACACACTTCCTGCTGCCAGTTGGTGGCGCTATAACTTTGACTCACAATAGTCACATCCATGTGATCGGCCTCTTACAACGAATACACTGCTGAAGTTTCATCAAGATCAGTTAATGTATGCAGAAGTTATAACACACTTCCTGTGTCCCATTATTCGCCATAAATTAGTTTCCTCGCCACGGCCAAACCGTTCGAGATATCAAAAATCTGTTCGCAAGAATTCATCCTCAATGTCTTGACTTTATTCTCACCGAGTTTGGTGTCGATCGGATGAAATCCCTAGGAGGAGTATTTCACATTCCATTGTATGCGTTTTCCAAACAACGTATAATAACCGACTTCCTGTTGGGCTTTTGTAAAACTTAGAGCACGAAAGTTGTTCGGCCCGATGAGATCTATATGTGTACTGAGTTTCATATTATTACACGCAAGCGTGTTTGATTTATGGACCAAGTTTTCGGACCCCATTCCAGGGGGCGCCGTCGAGCCCCCCTGCCACGCCCCGGTACCAGCTTCAGCCCGGCCCTGATGGCCGCGGGTTCTGACGTGTGTGCAAAATTTCAAGAGTTTTTGAGCATGTTAAGGGCCCCAAAAGTGTCAAAAAGGCAAAAAAAAAAATAATGAAGAAAAAAAAAAAAAATAATCCTTACGGAAACAATAGGGCCTTCGCCCTTTCAGGGCTTGGGCCCTAATAAGTGTCTCCATCTAGTAGATGTCAGTGGGCTCAAACATTGTTTGGTTTCCAGTGTTCTTCAAAATATCTTTGTGTTGACTTCAGAGTATTGCTGTAGAATACATTAGCTGTAATTAGAGTTGTGCTGATACAATAATGTATTGAGATTTAGTGTTTTCCTGATATTAAAACATTTGCTGGGGATATAAATTAGTTTACACAATTATGTTTTCGTGATTAATCACAGTTGTCAACTGAATACTTTTGCCTAACTGTAATCCAGGATAAACAGATAGATACCATATTGTAAGCTGGTGATATCCATCCCTCATTATAATGCTTTATTAAATGGTGTAAATCTTCTTTGCAGATTTGTGAGGGTTGCCCAGGCTGTCCTCGCATTTTGGGTCTGACTGCTTCCATTTTAAATGGCAAATGTGACCCTTGTGATCTGGAGGAGAAGATTCAGAACCTGGAGAAGATTTTGCAGAGCAATGCAGAAACTGCCACCGATCTTGTGGTGCTGGATAGGTAGCGTTTCCTTGTAAACATTTCGGTCATATGATGCCATTTTAAAAGTTCATCAATTTGATTATTGGGTGTAATACAATAGGATAACATGCTTTAATGTTAAAAAAACTCATTATTTTTCACATACTGTACATTATTGCAGCTCCTCTATTCTAAGTCCCTCTGAAACGCACTGATTTCCGAAAAGCTGAGAGTGTTCTGATTGGCCAGCAGAATCAGACCCAGTGCATTCTGATTAACCAAACACCTCAAGCGTGTGTTGAAAATGTAATGCCTCTTACCATAATCACAGGCTTCAGCTTCCAAGTCTTTAAGCAATTGTAAACAGACAGTTAATAATGTTGTTGGTTTTCCCATATCGGTTCAAGCCAGAGTTGGATTTTGAATTTGCTGATGATCAGTCTGATCGATCGGAACCAACGTTTCACTGTGGTAAATAGTCTTTGTATAAAACTGGCGTTGTACGCTCCCAGGTTCAGGAAGCTGTCCTCTGTAAAATGTGCTGTGCTCTAGCTAACTTTTGGGTTGTGCTACTCAGGAACAGCTTTATAAATAAATCTTAACTTCCGATTCCTTATTTCATCTGTTTTCGGAAAGCAAAAAAAAAAAAAAAACGGTTTTGCTTTCGCATCTAAACACGTAGCATCTCCGTGACATGACGATAACACTGCAATTTACTGAATAAATCATCTTCGTTCTTTACGTATGCTTTCGACGGGCATTATGCTAATATTTTACATTTGTGACAGACGTTTGAGGAAGTAATATCTGTCATTTTAGGCAGGTCTGGTGCAGTGTTCTCTGTTAGAATAAATCCCTAGAATAAGACACTATGAGCTTTCTAACTTTGCAAATCATATAAATGCACAGATAAATTACACTCTAAAGGGAAAACATCAAAAAGCATCATATGACCCCTTTTGAGTATCATCTATTATAAATCTTTCTTGAAGTTTCTTACCTGTCAATTTACGTCCAGGTATGCGTCCCAGCCTCGTGAGGTGGTGCTGGACTGTGGGCTGTACCAGGATCAGAGTGGGCTCTCTAAGAGGCTTTTGAGCGAGTTGGATGAAGCCCTTCATTTTCTTAATGACTGCAACTTATTCACTCATCGAGAAGATAGAGACCCCACGTTCATCTCCAAACAGGTTCTCCCCTTAGGGTCTTATTTTGTCTCTTGCCACCATCGTTTAAGCACATAATGGTCACAATCTCAATGTTACCTCTTCTAACCCTAGACCAAAATTAAGAAGATGTAACAAGACTCTTGACAGAAACTGTCTGTAGTTGTATGATTTGTTTTGATCGTGTGATTGTTTATCCCAAGGTGCTCAATGACTGTCGTGCCGTGTTGACTGTGCTGGGCCCTTGGTGCGCAGATAAAGCTGCGGGAATCATGGTCCGGGAGCTGCAGAAATATATCAAACATGAACAGGAAGAGCTGAACCGCAAGTTCCTGTTGTTCACGGACACCATTCTGAGAAAAATCCACGCTTTATGTGAGGAGCATTTCTCTCCAGCTTCCCTAGACCTGAAGTTTGTCACTCCCAAAGTCATCAGACTTCTGGAGATTCTCCACGAGTACAAACCTTTTGAACGGCAGCAGTTTGAGAGCGTGGAGTGGTACAACAATCGCAATCAGGACAATTACGTTTCTTGGAGCGATTCTGAGGACGAAGACGAGGATGAAGAGGCGGAGGCAAAGGAGAAGCCCGAAGCAAATTTTCCCTCGCCTTTCACCAACATCCTCTGTGGAATCATCTTTGTGGAAAGGCGATATACAGCGGTTGTTTTAAACAGGTTTGTTTGCAGTGCTCCACTGTCTTTCTCAGAAAATACTATGCAAATAATATGTGCTCTAAATCTACAAATGAATTTAGGCATCACAACATTATAATGGACAGTATGAAAGTAGTATATTAATATTTTGAATAGTAACTGAGCGCTAAATGACGGCATATATATAAAAACGATACAATAGATATAATTTTCTTTTAAATTTACTGATAAAATGTCTAATATTTACCATAACCGTTATACTAATATATCATGAATTCCTAGTATTTAGTAGGGGTGTGCAGTGTCTGTATTTACATTCAGACTTTTATATTATTGATTTTACAAATATACAATTTTAGATGAGTTGATCGCTTTTCACTTTTACTTAATTTTTCTTGTTATTTGTCACTATTATGAAATTACCAAATATTATAATATAAAATGAAAGCAATATTTCAATCAAAAGTTGGTGGTCAGTAAGATGTTTTTGAAAGCAGTCTCTTATGCTCACCAAGGTAGTTTTTATTTGATTAAAAAAAAAGTCAAAACAGTAATATTGTTAAATTTGATTACAATTCAAATTAACTTCTTTCTATTTTAATATATTTTCAGATGTAATTTATTCCAGTGATGGCAAAGCTGAGGTTTCAACAGCCTTTACTATAGTGTTATTTTAAATTTGATTTCAATTTCTGAACTTTATTAAAGACAAGAATACAGTCAGTAATACAATAAGAACAAATAAGCAAATTAGCAATAGCACAAATAAATTGTATACAACTGAACAATGTTTGAAATTAATATAAGGTAGTCGTTAAATAGTTAGTTGGTCTTTAGGTTGCAGGTTTTTGTTCATGGTATTAAGCTGCAACATAATCTTTTGCAAAAAGGAATACATATGTTTATCTAAATGGATGACTTAAAAATTTTTTTTACCATATTGGAATCGAATCTAGGAATCGATAAGCAGAATCGGAATCGCTAATATTCAAACTATACTCAACCCTAATTATAAATGTCTTTACTGTCACTTGATTTATTTAATGTGTCCTTGCTGAACAGTATGAATTTCTTTTAAAAAAAACATCGTGCTAACTTGACACTTTAGAATGGTAGTGGATATATTTAGTTAGCATTTAGCAAATGCTTATTTGAATTATCCAAAGCAACTTTAATGCACTTTGTATTATTTGTGTGTATCAGACTTATTAAGGAGGCAGGGAAGCAGGACCCAGAGCTGGCTTACATTAGTAGCAACTTCATCACAGGTCACAGCATCGGCAAGAACCAGCCTCGCAACAAACAAATGGAGGTCGAGTTCAGAAAACAAGAGGAGGTGAGTGAATTTGGCAGTCCAAAAAAGCCTCCTGTGCCACTTCCTTAGCTTATGCTGATCATAATTGTTATTGTTGATTCACACTACTGTACAGGTTCTGAGGAAGTTCAGAGCCCATGAAACCAACTTGCTCATTGCAACCAGCATTGTGGAAGAAGGTGTTGATATTCCAAAGTGCAATTTGGTGGTTCGGTTTGACCTGCCGACAGAGTACCGTTCGTACGTGCAATCCAAAGGTCGTGCCCGTGCTCCAGTCTCCAATTACATCATGTTAGCTGACAACGAACGGACAAAAACGTTTGAAGAAGACCTCAAGACCTACAAGGCCATAGAAAAGGTCAGCAGGTTTAATGAGAACTATTTCTAATGTAGAGTCTGTGTGCATTAAAACATGTAATGTAAAAAGTTGTACGTCTTTCAGATCCTCCGAAATAAGTGCTCGAAGTCAGCAGAATGCAATGATTTTGAACTGGAGCCGGTGACCGATGATGACAACGTTCTCCCACCTTACGTCCTGCGCTCAGAGGACGGAGGCCCCCGCGTCACGATTAACACAGCCATTGGGCACATCAACAGGTCAGTATCCTGTCCTAAATCGTAAGATTTCTGTATTTGGTTGCATGTTGCATTCATTCTTTAATGTATTTGTGTTTTGTGCAGATATTGTGCGCGTTTGCCCAGTGATCCGTTCACTCATCTTGCTCCGAAGTGTAAAACTGTGGAGTTGAAGACTGGAGGTTATCGATCCACACTTTTTCTACCCATCAACTCACCACTCAGAGTTCCTGTCACTGTGAGTTCTGGCCACAATATATTTATCAAATTTTTCTAAAACAATTTACATATAGTCAGCTTTGCTAGGAGTTAAAGGGTAAGTTCGGTATTTTACACTTAAAGCCCTGTTTACAGATCGTTTCTGATGAAATAGAATGGTTAAGATTAAAATTTGGATACATGCTGCTGTCCCGAGAATTTTAGGTTTCTTTCGCTTTCCCCAAAACCTCTAGAATGGGTGTATAGGTGCACTGGAACAATCCTTCATAAAACGCATTAAACTTTCGTTTACAAAGACGTGAAACTCACCAAGTGGTCAGGGGTGTTCACTGATATGCTCACACAAAAATCGCTGCAAAAGATGCTTTCCAACACGTGTTTTACCATTCGTTGTAAAACTGTGGATCTATTTTTCCAAACGTCTCACACCCGTAGATTCTTCCGTTGAGAGCTTGAATAATAGACACTCCAGCCCAGTTGGTGGCGATAATGCACCTTTGCCAATTGCAAGCAAACCGCTGGCATTTCATTGAATACACAGAAGAAGCAGAAGAAGAAGCGGCGGAGTAATACCGTACCGCACACAGCACATTCAATACAAGTCAATGGAGTTGGACAAAAACTACGATAAAACCTGTTGGAAAGCATCTTTTGCAGCGATTTTTGTGTGAGCATATCAGTGAACACCCCTGACCACTTGGTGAGTTTCACGTCTTTGTAAACGAAAGTTTAATGCGTTTTATGAAGGATTGTTCCAGTGCACCTATACACCCATTTTAGAGGTTTTGGGGAAAGCGAAAGAAACCTAAAATTCTCGGGACAGCAGCATCTGTCCAAATTTTAATCTTAACCGTTCTATTTCATCAGAAACGATCTGTAAACAGGGCTTTAAGTGTAAAATACCGAACTTGTCCTTTAAAAGTAGGGCTGTGTGATTAATCGAAAATCAATTCAAGAAAGCACGATTTTGAATGCTGCATGCATAAATCTGGCGTCAGAACAGAGAGAGTTTACCATTGGGTCATTAAAGAAAGCACAGAAACAGGGAAGATGAATTCAGGGCAGGATAAGGACTTGGCCAAAACAAACATCTGTGGTTTTGGAATATTTTCGATACAGGACAGATGATGTATCATATATGTATCATGTAGGGGCCATTCACACATAATTCACAATGTGAAAAACACGCGATGCAGGTCTAGAGACGGGCTTTTAAAAAGTTGAACATCTTTTACTTTGAGCGCCGTGTGGAATGCCATGTCATGCGCGAGATGCTGCAAAAGACGCGAAACGTGAATGCAACGTTTAAAGACGTCCGTAATACAGGCATTTTTAAACTGCTCAACATACAAAAAGAGTGAAACAGGCATGTAGAAATAACCAACAGTGTCACGTCACATAAAAATTATACAGACAAGTATGTGTGTAAGGAAATATTGTTTCAAAATCGTGATTAAAATCGAAATTGAAATATTATAAAAAATCGTGATAAGTTAGGATTTGTTTTGTCCATATTACAAATATCGAAAGTATTGTCATTTGCTCACCCTTGTGTTATTCCAAACCTGTTAGACTTACTTTCATCCATGGAACACAAATGGAGATGTTTCGAAGAATGTTCATGCTGCTCTTTTCCATACAATAAAATATAAGTTGTCGATATGACTTAAATGCTTTATTCCACATCTTCTATAACCATATGATGCTTTGTGTGAGAAACAGACTGAAATTTAAGTTATTCACTGATAATTTTGCCTTGAAAATCCATGACAACTATGGTCACCTTTCACTTTCATTGTATGAAACAAAATAGCTTAGACCATCTGCTATAAATCTGTTTTGCTCCATGGATGAAAGTCATGCATAAATTCATAAAAAATAGAAAAGATTGAAATGTCCGCAACACTGCTTACTCCCATATTTTAATAATAAAAAAAAGCAACGTTTCGACCCTACTGGGTCTTCTTCAGGTAGGGTCGAAACGTTGCTTTTTTTTATTATTAAAATATGGGAGTAAGCAGTGTTGCGGACATTTCAATCTTTTCTATTCAGTAGTCCTTTTTGTCCAGCACCTGCCAGATGTTGGGATGTGCACACAATAATCTCAACATAAATTCATAAAAAAGCCATACATTTTTGGGTGAACTATACAATTTAAATACAAAAATGTGCGTGATTTTTCTATAAATCCCTGATTGAAAATAAAAAGAACACTTCTAAACACTTTCTTCTTCCCCTTAGGGGCCAACAATGAATTGTGCAAGACTTGCAGAGAAAGCTGTCGCTCTTCTCTGTTGTGAAAAACTGCACAAAATTGGTGAGCATGAAAAAGTGTAAATTATACAAGATTTTATGCATTCTGAGAGCCGCTGATTGATACGCAATGTTCGTGCCTAGGTGAACTGGATGATCATTTGATGCCGGTGGGAAAGGAAACTGTAAAATATGAGGAGGAGCTGGACTTGCATGATGAGGAAGAGACGAACGTGCCAGGAAGACCAGGCTCCACCAAACGGAGACAGTGTTACCCAAAAGCCGTGAGTGTGTGCCTTTTTAACAGCATGTAGGGTCAGGTGATGTAATAAGAATGAAGATTAAAAGACTGTCAGGATTCATGCTTTTGTTGGTACCACCATAGTAGTGATATACAATACATTTACATAAACTACTGTTTCAAAGATTGGGGTCGGTATGATTTTTTTTTTTTTAAACAAAATGTTTTTGAAAGAAGTCTCTTATGCTCACCAAGGCATTTATTTGATCAAAAATACTGTAATATTTTGAATTATTAGTAGAATTTAAAAGAACTGTTTTCTATTTTGATATATTTTGTATTGTAACTTATCCCTATGATTGCAAAGCTGAATTTTCAGCATCATTACTTCAGTCTTCAGTGTCACATGATCCTTCAGAAATCATTCTTATATGCTGATTTGGTGCTCAAGAAACATTTCTTATATTATCAATGTTGAAAACATTTGTGCTGCTTAATATTTTTGTAGAAACGGTGATACTTTGTCTGAGATTAGTAGTTCAAAAGAAAATTGTAACAACAATTATTTATAACATTATTTTACTCTCTTTACAGTCATTTTTTGTTCAATTTAATACATCCCTGCTAAAATAAAAGGATTATTTTCTTTCAACAATGTGAAACAATGTGTAGACTATATAGAATCATGTTGGGTGTGATGTGTTGTAGATACCAGAGTGTCTGCGGGGGTGTTACCCTGTGCCAGAGCAGCCTTGTTACCTTTACGTCATAGGGATGGTCCTCACCACTCCTCTTCCTGATGAGCTCAACTTCCGGCGGAGGAAGCTGTATCCGCCAGAGGACACTACCCGATGTTTTGGCATTCTAACAGCTAAACCAATACCTCGGGTAATCACCTTTCATTTATTTTATCTTTCTGAATCTGGAGATCCTTGAAGAACTTGTGAAAAATGTGTTGCTTTTTCAGTGTAAATTGCTTTGATTATTATCTAGAAAACAGTCAAATGTGTTATTTATTTAATATCTGATTCTGTCATCAGATCCCTCACTTCCCTGTCTACACACGTTCTGGTGAGGTGACCATCTCGATTGAGCTGCAGAAGTCGGGCTTCACTCTGAGCGCAGCGCAGCTGGAGCTGATCACGCGTCTGCACCAGTACATCTTCTCCCACATCCTCCGTCTGGAAAAGCCAGCATTAGAGTTTAAGCCTGTCGAGGCAGATTCTGCCTACTGCGTTCTACCTCTCAACATTGGTGAGTGCTGCAGATGTTGTCTTGTTTGTCTTTAAGATTACAGTTAGTCCTTCCTCTAATTGTCAATGTATAATATTTATCTAGAGCTGTAAAGAATGTTTTTGATTATTATCATTCCAACATTCTTCATTCCAAAGTGCACAGACCCAGCTAATAATGGAATTAATTATCATCTACCTATTTGTTGCAGCTAGTGGTTGACTGATATATTGCCAAGGCTAATTTTTGCATTTTTAAATTATATTACCAAATTAATTTTTCTGTTTGGCCGGTAAGTGACGGAAGCAGGACTTTTGTTTAAATAACTCTGGGACTTTTATTTTGGCATCACTGAGAGTCTCAGCACCTGAGCATTAGAGTTAGTTAACGGTTTAGTCTCATAAATTAGAGAACTGTGAAATAAAAAAAGTAAATGGTAAATGAAAAAGTATTATAGCGTTATAGCCTTTCTGTTATTAGTAATAAGGTAAACACTGTAACTTTCTGATTTACCGTTGGCATTCTGTAAATACACATTAAATTTGACAAAATTTGCAAACATTTACAAATATATGCGACATTTATAAATATGAATGTACTCTGTGAGTGATGGTCCATATGTCTAAATAGGATGTTTACAGGAAACTTTTTCTGTTACTAGACACAAACGAGTGAAAAAAAACCCCCTTAATTTAGAACTATTCTGAACATTATCCAGTTGGCTGTCATATTCATTATGTACTGAATGTAAAATTAGTGTTACCTAGTCTTTATTTGAGAAAATATGATTCCAAGTGAAGACATATCAGATTACTCAGTGCACTGTTTACTTCCTTTTATTCATGTTTTTAACTGAAAATATACAATATTATAATAATATAATAGGATTACAGAATCAAGAAGTTGCTATCTAAAGTACAAATCTGTTTATACTTTACTGTTATGTTTATGCTATTTTTTTTATCAAGTTTAAATCATTTTTTTCATATTGTTTCATTTTCAAATTATTTATATTTCTAAAAAATAATTCATATTTCTAATTTAGTAAATGTCAAATAATGTCATTGCCACTTGTATTATTTAATATTCACTACATCTTTAATTAAATAGTGTGATATCATATATATCGGCTTTATATCAGCCATTGGCCACCTCCTGCTCTCTAAGATATTGTGCTCTGTTCAGTTGAGGATTCCAAAACCTTGGACTTGGATTTCAAGTTCATGGAGGATATTGAAAAGTCTGAAGCACGCATTGGCATTCCAAATACTCAGTACACCAAGCAAAACCCATTCATTTTCAGATTGGAGGACTACCAGGATGCTGTCATCATTCCGAGGTACAAAAGTTACTTGTGATCTCTGAGTCTTATTACCCTTGTAATTAAGCTCTCATTGATTACTTATACTGTGTTTTTGTTTTCACTGTAGTTGAACTCTACTCTTCTGTCTCATTCCTCCCTCTCAGGTATCGTAATTTTGATCAGCCACATCGGTTCTATGTGGCTGACGTTTACACAGACCTCACCCCGCTCAGTAAATTCCCCTCTCCAGAGTATGAGACTTTCGCTGAGTACTACAAAACCAAGTACAACCTGGACCTGTCTAATGTCAACCAGCCCCTACTGGATGTGGACCACACATCTTCAAGGTAGGAAGTAAAAAAAAAAGACAAATTCTGGTATGTGCTTTTTTTTTTTTCTCCCCAAGAAATTCATTATATATCCATGGTGGTCTTTTCCTGTAGATTGAATCTTTTAACTCCTCGGCACCTTAATCAAAAGGGGAAAGCCCTTCCTCTCAGCAGTGCAGAGAAGAGAAAGGCCAAGTGGGAAAGCCTACAAAACAAACAGGTATTAACTGACAGAAAGAATTTGTGGACATAATTATAAGCCATCATACTTGAATTAAGTCTAATCATACTTTGTGTGCGAGTATTTCCTTCCACTAAGAGCGGTAACGGTCGTACAGAGGTTTGACTAGCGTCAGATAACAGTCTTTGATTGTATTTCTGTTCCATTTACTTAGATTTTAGTTCCGGAGCTCTGTGCCATTCACCCCATCCCAGCCTCTTTGTGGAGGAAAGCTGTCTGCCTTCCCAGCATCCTCTACAGACTTCACTGCCTTCTGACGGCCGAAGAGCTGCGGTCTCAGACAGCCATTGACGCTGGCGTAGGGGCTAAGACCCTGCCTCCTGATTTCAGGTCAGTTGATAATCCACAAATCAGACACAATACACTCATTCGCTCTTTTCCAAAACCTAGCGAGCTCCCTTAATAGGTGGCATTTCAAGGCGTTGTCGGCACACTCCTGACAAGAAAGGCTGTTCTAAAATGTATTCTGCCTCTTCTACGTTGATTTAAGTGTCAGAATTGGGACTTTTATTTTGACAGCACTGAGAATGCGGGACTTCTATTTTGACAGCACAAATGCACAGAGGCTGCAGTTCTCCAACTTCGTTAAATTACTGTCTTTGTTTAACAGTTGTCAAATAAATTAGTTGACAAATGTTATACAAAAAAAAAAAAAATGATAAAGTATTATAGCGTATTAGCTAGTAATAGACTACCTAAGGCTACCGCTATAACACTTTCTCATAAAGCCTAACACTGACATTCAGTAAATATGCATTTAAACAAACCTTTCATTGTAGTCAAGGCGTTGCTCTGATATGGCCATCGTCCATCAAATAAAAATCACATCGGGCTATCATTAATTTCAATTTCTAAATGGCTGTTTAACCTAAGTTTGGCATGTTCTTTTATTCGCATTAGTTTTATATAAATAGCTTAGCAACATGTTAACATTAAACTCTATTGGATTCAGTTAAGTCATTGTGTGGCACAGAGAGTTACTGTCTTTATAGAGTTTTCCAATACAGCAATTTGTGAGGTAACATCTCGGTTAGGATGCTACTTTAGAAAGCAGCTGACTTCAGCAATGTCTTTTCAGAAAATGCACGCATTTGAGTCCTAATCTCACTGATTATTGACCCCAGGTATCCTAATTTGGATTTCGGATGGAAGAAATCCATCGACAGCAAATCTTTCATTTCCTGCCCCAGTGCATGTATGGAAGAGGACGATCACTGTAAACACGGCACAAGCTCAGATTCAGACCACACTGCCGAGGAGAGCTGCAATACGGAGGCCTCCCAGCCTCCAGAGGGCGCTCTCCCCTGTGAGAACTGCAACACACCAGATGAAAAGCTAGAAACCCACATGCTCCCTGTGACTGATGTCCAGACGCTGAACAAAGACAAGAGCGACTGCGTCTGTTCCCGAAACCTCCCTAACAGCACTCGGTGTGACAGCGACGACCTCCCACACAGACATGACATTTGCCAATGCTCTCAGCTGGGCTCTCTGGAGAGTGACCTATCAACTCAAACCACTACCTCAGTTCCTGTGCGGCCCTCTCCAGCCGGCGAGCCACAGCCCCAGCCCAGCGATGAATGTACCCCAGGCAGGAACTCAGATCTCTGTGACGGACATGTGAAAAAACCTACCTCAAACTGTTGCCCCAAACCAGAGATGGCAACCAGCACCACAGCACCTTTAGAAGTGTCATCAGAGGTCTCTGACGTGACATCCACAATATCCTGCACAGGTCCAGCCTGGGATTCTCCGAAAACCTTGGGCCCCAACCCCGGCCTCATCTTGCAGGCCCTGACCCTCTCCAATGCCAGTGATGGCTTCAATCTGGAGAGGTTGGAGATGTTGGGTGACTCTTTCCTGAAACACGCCATCACCACCTACTTGTTCTGCACTTATCCTGATGCCCATGAGGGCAGGCTATCATACATGAGAAGCAAGAAGGTAAGATTAATAAAGCAACTGCAAAGCAAAAAAACACTAAATACACCCTAGTAACCACATAGTAATGCATTGGGAGTCGCTCACAGTATTCTAGCATTGTGGCAGAAAGTTTTACATGGGCAACAAAATAATAATAAAATAAATAAAATCTACTAATCCTTTTTTTTACTAATCTATTTACAAATCTAGCTATACTCTTAAATAAATAAATAAAACATATTATTTGACATTTTTCAAATACATTTATTTTAATTAGGGGTTTAACGGTTCAGATTACTCACGGTGCGGTTTTTCTCACTGTTTTAGGGTCACGGTTTCGGTACGGTTCAGTATGTGCTATGTTCAGGGAAAAAAGGAAAATAAGAACAAATAATCAACGCCAATAAATACAATAGAGCAAAGATACAAATAAAATAAACAGTGCTTTTCGGGTGTTTCAGGTATCTATTAAATTTCTGAACCTGAAAACTACTGTTGAAGTAATAAAATGTAAAACAACATAATCTTCAATGTATAAATTAAATAGATATTAATCATGATTAAAGTTACAAAAGTTACTCAATCAAGAGCAGTGAGTGATTGCCTTGTCTTTTTGTTGTTTGATTAACATTAAAAACACAGACCGCAGGAATATTAGGCTTTCTCGACTGTTTATGTTCACTTAAGACATAACCTACTTGGATACTTGACAAGATGGGCCTGTTGACAATTTTTGTGTGAATTTGTCCGTTCAAGCACAAGACGAGAACTCAATATTAGCATGTACGCGCTTCGGATGAGTGCATACAAATCTTTTCACAGCACAAACTCGAGTTCTCTTTCACGTCTTCTTGCGCTTGAATGTTTCATTTGGCAAGGCTTAAATGAGTTTAGTTTAAACACAGATAGCAGTGTGTGCTGCTCTCACCTGCGCTCGCTCGCTGTCAACACCCCGGTTATGATGGCGTAAATGATTGGTCATATTAGAGCATACGGCACTCGCATTGAAAGTTTAGGGGAAGCCAGAATAGGTATCCATCGACAGAAACATACATTAGCCTAACTCTGTCTGTCTGTTTTATGTGCTATTTTCAGCAAACCATATTATAGATGTGTATGCATCGTCGTCAGATTTTAGATGAACCACCGTGCAAGTGCATGCCGAACCGTGGGTGGAGAACGGTACGGTTGGTTTTTTTTTTTTTTTTTACAGAGAACCGTTACACTCCTATTTTTAATATACTTATATTTTACTTAGTATTATGCACTATTCTTAAATATTTATTAATAAATATTATTAAAGCTGCCGTCGGCAACATTTTTTTGATCATATCCAGTGAAATCGACACTATAATCCGACAGAACAACATAAATAAGGTGGTTTTAGAAAAAAACCTGAGCTTCTAACTCCACCTGGAGCGGTTTATTTGTTTTGCAAAAATCCACCGCTCCCGGATCATCGGGTCCAATCAGCGCAGGGGGGTGTGCGATCTGACTGTCAATCACAGTTCGTGTACACGCCACAGATCCCCCCCCTCCCTCGCGGCTCGCGCACGTTACAATATCACATGCACACGACACGCCTGAAGTTCGCCTGAAGATTGTACGAAGCGTGATGGCGGAGAGAAAATCTACTAACAAGCTTCCAATTCCTCGGTTATTGCTATCTATGGGTAGATTAGCCAGGGCAGCCTACCTCCGAGTCCATGGTGTTGATCGATGCTGAAGAGACGGACGGCCGCGTTCACAGAAAATCAGGTACACACGCACTGACGAGCATGACCACGATGGGAGGTGCTCGCTGGTAGTGGGGGAGGGGCATGGGAGTTGTAAACATTCAAAATTTTGGCTAAGTCGACCCAATCTGCCAGACTTGCCGACTGCAGCTTTAAACATATTTCAAATACGGTACTATATTTTAAATATAATCATTATTTTGTAATTATTATTTAAATTTAATTTAAATATACTTACATAATATTATACACAATTCACAAGTATCAATAAATTGTAGATAAATATGTTAATATTAGTAGTATTTGTTGTTGTTATTTATATTTACTTTAATTTCCTTTTTCACTTTTACTAATTTGCACTAATTACGTGCTACTACTTGTTACTAATTAATTACTTGAACTAATATAATATTTGCCAATTAAAGGTAGGGTAGGCAATTTTTTTCTTAAACACTTTTTGTTATTCTGGTTAAAATTCTCTTCACATCCTGATAGCAATCAGTGATAGAAGTGGTCTAAATATTAAAAATGTACATATACTGTTTGTGGAAGTCTCGGGACCCAAACATTTTTTGTCCAATCATTGCATTCGGTCCGACAGTTTTTTTTTTTTTTTTTTTTTTTTTTTTTTTTTGTTGTTGTTGTTGTTTTTGGTAGTAGGTGTGGCTTTGGAGAGCGCTCTAAAGGGAGGGTGGGATCTAATGCTTTCAAAGTTAGCTTGCTATTGCTAGCCACTCTGAAATTGCCTACCCTACCTTAAAGTTTAAATGATTCATTTATAATATTTGCATACTGAATTGTTACTGGTTTTCATCACACATCGCTTTGCAATTACTGATGTCAGAGGATGCTAATTTAATTTTCTACTACCATTTATAACGTTTTTGGCAGTTGCTATGCCTCTATTTAAATATTGATTCATTTTTACTTCATTTGTTATATGGAAAACAAATGTTTTGCCTTTGTTATCTCCAGGTCAGCAACTGTAACCTTTATCGCTTGGGGAAGAAAAAGGGCCTTCCTAGTAGAATGGTGGTATCCATCTTTGATCCCCCGGTAAACTGGCTTCCTCCGGGCTACGTTGTGAATCAGGACAAAAGCAGCATGGACAAGTGGGACTCAGATGAGGTATGAGTCAGAGAGCATCTCCATTTGTTTACCCGATAGCTCAAGTCAAGCTTAACCCAATATCAACATGCATCTTCATGCACAATTACAAGTCTGTTTACATGGCTCTGTGCCTTGAGCTGAGGAACATCTTGGCAGCGTTGAGCTGCAGCTGTTTCCTGTCTCTGCCACTAGGGGGCAGGTTCATCCTTTCTGCCTGAAGCTGGGTTTCAGAATAGAGGGCAGAATTTGCTTATTTATTTTACATTAAAAATATTAGACATTTTCAGTTCAGCATGAGACACCTTTGGTTTGCTTTGGTTTGGCAAATGCTAACAAATTTTCCATAGTTCACTTGTTGCCTCTGGGGTAATTACTTCCAAACTTCTAAATACAATAATGGATGAACAAGTAAAAGGTAGTAGCTTAACTCATAGATTAAGTGTATAGATTAATAATGCCAACCTACTGAAATGAGTTAGCAAATTACCCTTGTACAAATTGGAATTGTTTGTAAGGTAAAAAGTATAATATGGAGGGCAAGGGTGCGATATGCAAATAAATGAATAATAATGCAATGACAAAATACGATAATGCGTCAGGTCAACTAAAGTTGATTTAATCTATTTATTAGATAAAGGTTTAATTTTATTTTCTATATTTTAATTACACGGTCTGTCAGTCCCAGTGCTCTCATTCAAACAATGTGAAAATGTGATGACCATAATTTTTATTTTGAAATTACTTTTTTTTTTTTATGTATGCTACCGGTATATATTTTGTGCCGAACATTTTAACTTTTTAGAAACGAGAGTTTGGGGTCAGTAAGTTTTTTTATTTCTATTTTTTTTTATTTAAGAAATGAAAACTTTTATTTAGCATTGATGCAATAAATTGATCAAAAGTTACAGTAGAGACATAAATAATGTTACAGAACTTTCTATTCTTGAGGAGCAAATCATCATATTAGAATGATTTCTGAAGGATCATGTGACACTGAAGACTGGAGTAATGATGCTGAAAATTCAGCTTTGCCATCACCTGAATAAAATACATTTTAAAATTGAAATATAAAACAGTTATTTTACATTGTAATAATAATATTACTGTTTATTGTATTTTTAATCAATTAAATGCAGCTTTGGTGAGAGTAAGAGACTTGTTCAAAAACATTACAAAATCTTACAGACCCCCTAATGTTTTTTACATTATATAAAAAAATAAAAAAAACCTCTTGATCTGTAATTTGGATATTCAACCTTACCATATCGCAACCCTCACTATAAGCTTATTGGATATTTCAAGAAATCTGCAGCTCTTAAGCCAAGACACAATTCAGAGAAATATATCAGGTCAGAAAGAGGTGCTACAATTACTTAAGATATATACCATCTTTTATTAAATGTAAGCCACAGTTTTCCATCTGTGTTTGAGCATATGCGATGTATTAGGACATGTGAACAGAACCAAGTCAGAAAAATGGAAAGAACTCTGCTTCTGGTTTCTACCAGCCCTCTCCATGGTTTCGACGGAGACTGTCTGTATGTTTTGGGTCGCCCTGTGTGGTTCGAGGTGTATATGTATGGGACGAGTGTACTAAATCTGCCCCGGGTGCTGTAATTTTAAGTGTCACTTCCATGTATTATTACAGTATTAGGTGTCATGGATATTAACATTTTAATGCATATGCAATAGACGTTTGCTCATATGGTCAAAGTTATGGCATATTAATGATATAAAAAAGATTTTTAGAGTATGTTTCAGCTTTTGAATCACATTAGATTGGATGAGTCATTGACTTGGACCGTGAGCCTCGGCTCTGTTAGAGCTCTCCTGAGCAAACATAATACTGTGGTTGAACTAAAACACTTTTAAATTGTAATCTTTGCAAATCTGTTGTAGATACAGAGCCTTGGCTTCACAGGGCTCTTGGACTCAGCGTCCCTTTCATGATGTTGTTTGGTTTGGTTTGTTGAGCTGTAAGACATTGGGCAATCTGTTTTTGTTTCTCAGAATAAAGATTTGGCCAACGGAAAAGCCAGTGATGAGGAGGAGGATGACGACGACGATGAAGCAGAGGATGTGGAGGTCGAGCAGTCTAAAGAAGAGGTCAATGTGGAAGATGATCTGGAGTACTACTACGAGCACATCAGATTCATCGATAACATGCTGATTGGCTCCGGCGCCTTCGGGAAGAAGATCTCCCTCCAGGCGGCTGAGCCTGGCCACGAATGGAAAGCACCCAAAAAACCTCACAACTCCCACTTTTCCCCAGACAGTGGCGCTGACGAGTTCGACTACAGTTCCTGGGATGCCATGTGCTACCTGGACCCCAGCAAAGCTGGCGAGGAGGATGACTTTGTGGTGGGCTTCTGGAACCCTTCCGAGGAAAACTGTGGCACGGATATCGGGAAACAGTCCATCTCCTACGACCTCCACACCGAGCAATGCATCGCTGATAAGAGCATAGCCGACTGTGTGGAGGCCCTGCTGGGGTGCTACCTCACCAGCTGTGGGGAGAGGGCAGCCCAGCTGTTTCTGTGCTCCCTCGGCTTGAAGGTGCTCCCGCCGGAGAAGCAGAGTTCAGGGGGGTCGGCCGAGCTGCAGTACGGCTGGCTGAAGATCCCTCCACGCTGCATGTTCGACCACCCGGATGCCGAGCGGACCCTCAACCACCTCATTTCAGGCTTCGAGAACTTTGAGAAGAAGATAAACTACACGTTTCAAAACAAGGCATATCTTCTACAGGCCTTCACGCACGCCTCGTATCATTACAACACAATAACAGGTCCGTGGACGTTATTTAGTTCTGATTTCATCACTGTTTCTTTTAGGATCTGACTAAAGTAAAACAGTATTGCTTTGGCTATATGTTCATCCTACCTTTTTAATTATATTACCATAACAACAATAATAATATATATATATTTTTTAAATAAATTATATAAATTATTGTTGTAATAATAACAATAATATTTTTTATAAATAAATGTATTATACAATTTAATGTAGTTTAATTTGTTTAAATTACCACTTACAAGCTGTTAATAATTATTTATTATTATTATTATTGTTATTATTATTGCTACCCATTTTTGTTGTATTCTGTGGTACTTCAAACAAAAGTTTGTTTTATAATGTAGTTTATTATAAAATTAGTTTATTTATTATTAAATTAGTTACTGTAGTTACCCATTCATTTAGTGTAACTGTTTGGTTCCTCAGTTGATTTGGGTGACTTGTATAAATTAAATATATTGTATTTATTTATATAATAAATAAATATAAATAAATAAATTAAATATACTGCCGTATATACCTATTATTCATGTCAGGTACCGAAAAAAAACCCCAAAAAAACAATTGTACTGGTATGTCACGCAACCCCAAGTGTGAGATTTAGTATTCTATTTAGTATTCTCTGCATAACTTTCTTTGCTAAAAAAAAAGTGTTTTCTTTTTTTTACAACAAAACTCCCAACTTGTGCAGTTTCGATTTAATCTAAACCAATAACTCATTAACTTTTTTTCCTGATTTATTATTAAGAATCATTTTATTATAAAACAATCATTTCTTTGTAAATTGGCATAGGCTCATCACACCGTTTGTTTGCTGTGTGCGCCAGGCACAGTTTTCTCACAATAACTTAATATTTCCTGTGGTGTGACACTGTTATATTAATGATCTGTGATATCAATGGTCTCATTTTAACCTTCTTTGTACCACTCTGAACTTTGGACAGATTGTTATCAGCGGTTGGAGTTTCTTGGTGATGCAATTTTAGACTACCTCATAACAAAGCACCTTTATGAAGATACCCGGCAGCACTCTCCAGGCGTGCTGACCGACCTGCGCTCTGCACTTGTCAACAACACCATATTTGCTTCCCTGGCTGTCAAGTACGATTACCACAAGTACTTTAAAGCTGTCTCGCCCGAACTGTTCCACGTGATCGATGATTTTGTGCAATTTCAGCTGGAGAAGAATGAAATGCAAGGAATGGATTCGGAGGTGAGCCATCATCCTACTGTTATCTGTTAAAGTTATTAGGCCTTGGAAATGATCATTTCATTTACATGCCATTGTCAGCGTAGATGTATAATATTTCATGAAGATTTAATACCGTGACATCCTATCACTGGCAGTCATCGGGAATCTGGTCTGTGTTTGTATTTGTTTTCATTTTTGGATTGTAAAAATGCAGTTGGATTTAATTTATTTTGAAATGGTTATCTTGGCACTGAATCTAGTCTTGTTTGACTGGAAAGCATTTTATGCCTTAGGGACAACACTGGATACTGAAAGAGGAAAGACAAATTGAATAAAATAAGTAATGTTCCCCTTAATTACATAGCTGGGTAATGTTGTCCCCAATATTGGACATTTAGGTATTTTAAGTGTAATACTAAAAGTAATTGATCGCAGTTCATTTTGAGAGGAAATACCATTACAGTACAGCATAGCTGTCAGTTCACATTTTAAGTTATGACCACAGTTTTGTTTTTCTTTCACAAATCATTTTCTGCTGTTTATTGTGTGTTATTAGTTTGGGGATGTGAATTTGACATGGATAAGCACAGTTTTCTGTCCTGAGAGGAAACACTTATTTTCTGTGTATGAAAAAAAGAAACCGGAATTGTTTTTACTCTCTCATAGCTTCGCCGATCGGAGGAAGATGAGGAGAAGGAGGAAGACATTGAGGTCCCCAAAGCAATGGGAGACATCTTTGAATCGCTAGCTGGTGCAATTTACATGGATAGCGGGATGTCACTTGAGACAGTTTGGCAAGTGTATTATCCAATGATGAGGCCGCTCATAGGTAAGGGCCAAAGACATACGGATGAGTAAATCAGTTCTGCATTTCTGTTTCCGTCTGATTGTCTGCCGGCTCATGTGGCGAAGACCATAAGTTCAGTCATTTTCAAACATCGTGCCATTTTTATGCATGATGAAATGTCAGATTGAAATGCTCTGCTTTTGTTTTCGCCTCATTTTCTAGAAAAATTCTCCGCTAATGTCCCTCGATCCCCAGTGCGTGAACTCCTGGAGATGGAACCGGAGACTGCTAAGTTCAGGTGGGAATGTCTTTCCCTTATACACAAGCAACCTCTTAACATAATCATCTGCACAATACACACATAGTAGCGATCATTTGAATGTGCAAAAGTTGATACACTGTAAAAGTTACTGTATCAGTGTGTGGTTCAGAGCAAATATGAGTCATTTTAAAAATTTTGAATTCTGACAATTTTCGAGTCCCTACAACCTGCTTATAAGAGATTGGAATCTGTAATGTGAGTACGGCTGGATAGATACCAAAATTGTGGATTCAATGCTTCAATATCGATAACAAAGACCATATTAGGCTTGTGGGAATAATAATTATTATTGTTTTGCAGCCTAGGTAAGATACTGAAATGTCAAAAATGTAACTCTGCATGGTACATGTTTTTTTTTTCTACCAGTATATCACAAAGTATAAGTATTTTATTATAAATTAATTGCAAATTTTTCTGTAATTAATTATAGTTTTTAACTATATCTTTTTATGAAAGAAGGCCAGTATTACAGATAGAGACATCAGTAGCAGTTTCTTTTTTTTTTTTTTGCCATTAATAAGAGTCATTCAACATTACAGTATAATTGAAAGCTATCAATTTGAAAATTTATTAGGCTTTTAAAAAAATATAACAACTTTTAATTTAAGTGAACTTAAAACAATATTAGGCTTTTAAGAAAATATAACAACTTTTAATTTAAGTGAACTTAAAACAATCTTCACATAAACCCATTATAATAAATGTCACATTTAGCTGTGCCTTTCAATATATCAGGGCTAAATTGTTTCGATTTGCCCAGTCAGACCGCTTCAGATTTTTACTTGTCCTGTCAAAATGCACAAAAAGTTAGTTTTCATTGTTTTTGACCCATGTTACCGTGTAAACAGTGCTTTAAGATTTTCAGGTAGGTCTATATACAGAAATTGAATGAAGTCATCAAACATGTCACAGTCTTCAGTGCATAAATTAAAAATAGGTTAATCCTTATAAAAAGCTACAAAAGTTTTTCAGTCAAGAACGGTGAGTGATTTTCTCTTTCTCTTTTGTTCTTTAAACAACATTATGACTGACATCACAGCAGTAGGTTTATTAGGTTGCTGTCACTTTAAGACCTCACAGGACACGTATCTGACACACATCCCATTTTCAAACAACTCTTTACGTTCATTTAAGACTTCATTTAACTTATTTAATACCGTGCTTATGAGGATCCTCAATAAAATGGGCATTTTGGCATAATTTTGTGTTTTTGTCGACTCAAGCGCTGTCTGAAGCGGCTTTCTGTGTGTCACAGACATCAGATTCATAGACGCGTTCTCTTTTGTGTCTTATCGCACTTGAATGGTTTAAAAGCATTTGCGTAAATTAGAGCGTGGTCATATAATGTAACGCTAAAAGAAAAAGATGACGTAAAAAAGTGTTAAACTGAAAAAAGTAATCGCATTCGTTAACTCGTTAATTTTGACAGCACTAATGTATAGCTATATTTCCATACAAAGTTGTGAATTTAACTTATGCACAAAACTGGAGTGTGCAGAGTGTGCAGCCGAAACGTAATAAAGTTATCTTGCTTTCGGAGACGAATGCCTGCTGTTTGGGAACACAGTCGTGTAAGACAGTTCTGGAAGGTAATTATACCGAACCACTTTGACGACAGACCTTGCTCAGGCATTTCAAAACAACCAAAACAGTATTTCAGATGCTGTGCAATGGGATCAGTCCGCTGATTAGTCCAGTTACAAAGTCACATGTCTTTTTTGTGCATCAAGGAATTTATTCGGTAAATGTTTTTCCATCGTAGTTTATGCACATTTTCTTCTTTTTTCAATAGTCATAGCCATAGCAATGTTTGTCCTTTTCTGCCTCCAACAGCCCTGCGGAGAGAACCTACGATGGAAAAGTACGGGTGACAGTGGAAGTGGTGGGCAAAGGCAAGTTCAAAGGCGTGGGACGCAGCTACCGGATAGCCAAGTCAGCGGCCGCCCGCCGAGCCCTGCGCAGTCTCAAAGCCAATCAACCTCAGGTCCAAAACAACTGAGCTTCAGACCGCAGACACCCCAACACACCAGTCAAAAACACAGCAGAACCCCTCTCGGCTCCAGTTTACGACCGAGTGAAGATTTGTCGCTGACTGCGTTCTCATTGGGGTTGTCTAACTTAAATGAATCGAGTCAAAAGATTTGAGAGTAATTCACATAGGGTTCATATTTCATTTTATTCTTTACGTGCGCAAACACAATCTTTCTTTCTCCCCAGCTTTGTTTGAACACGAGTGCTTTTTTTATGTATTGCAAGTGTTAAGAAAAAGGTCAGGTCCCCCTTTCCCTATTTTTATTAACATTAAAAAAGATATATGCTCTGCTTTGTGGTAGTGGTTAAAAAAAAAGCTAAAGCTTATAGGTAGTATTACAGTGTACATAGTTAAACTCCAAGGTATCAACTAAATAAGAGAAACACAACAACTGTGCACTAGTGCCATTTTGCTGCCTTTTAGCAGGCAGGGCACGCGGAAAGAAAGAGTGTTGGTGTTGTTGGAAATGTTTTTCTCTATCTTGAGATGATATATTCTCAATCATAATTGCACTTCTCTAGTGTCCGCTTTATTTCGACGAGAGTCATGAACGTTTTTTGTTTGGGTTTTTTTTGCCAGCAAAATCACTTGTATCGAGAGAGAAAGGCCCTCGCATCCTTAAGACGGATAGGAATTTGACATTCCCGATTACTGTAATCAGCAGTTGTAAACGGCACTTGAGGATGCGTGTTCGTGTAGCCAACCGGATGGGTTGTACAGACGTCATAACTACGTTATATAAAATAAATATTAAATGTTTATTACGAAATATCCGTTGATACTTGGGTTTCAGTAATGTCTTTTGATACTGATATTGATGATATTTAGTTGACAGTCTTTATGAACATTAGATGTCTCCGTAGACTGACTTGACTGACTTAGTTTTGATATAACGACACGAACGATAAACAGGAGGACATATCACCTGGGAAAATATGCTGCAGATTTTATATTAAAAAGCGGAAAGAGAGGAATAGAATCGGATAATTCTGTAAGACACAAAGCACCTTTACATACCGTCTTTAGGACAAACCGATATTTCGCTAGACTTCACGTGCATCGCTTACCAAAGTCGACACTGATGCAGCGTTGTGAGGTTGCACCTGTTAAATCAATCCCTCAACATTCACACATTTGGAGATGTGGTAACCAGCCTTTTTTTTTTTTTTAGCGTAAATGTGTTGTAGCCTCTTGTCTAGACTAAATGTTTTCATATTAATAGGCATTCTTCACTTGAATACCTCAGTTAATTGCATGCATTTTTTTTTTTTTTTTGGTGCTATGTTTAAGCTTGAATTTCTCATCTTTTTGCACTGTAACTGTATTACCTCTTTAATTTTACCTTTTTGAAATCTGTTGGGTTGTTTTTTCTGTTCTGTCTGCTCGTCAGGCTGTAGAAATTGTTTCCCCGTTTGTTTTTTCCTTTGGTTTTTATGCTTGAAGGGGAAATGCTGAGAAAAAAAAAAGTTCTCCGCACATAAGCTTGATGCCTCGCTGGGGTTTTTCCTTCACATGAAAACAATTGTACATCGGTCAGAAGGGTTACTTAACACTTGAGAAAATCGATAGATTGCACTCGAAGTTCTTATAAGCCATGCGTCTCGCCTTTGTCACTTTCCTCTCTTGCAGTCTTACCAACTCTAATTGCGTTTTTGTTTTGTTACTGTATTAATTGTTAGAAAACAAGACACCCTTGTCTATCATTGCTACTCCAAGAAATAAGGGTGCAAATTTGAACATTTCAACATCTTGAAGGCTACCTAACTTTTCCCTTCCTCGTTCTGTCTATACTTCTGTTATTATGTTTAGGACAAACTATTCCTGAAGTTACATAATCCCAGGCATTGCTACCTCAGAAGACCCTTGCGAATAGTTTGGCCTTATCATAAAACGTTGATTTAATATATTTGTGGATATGCCTTTTTACAAATCTGAATGGCATTAAGGCACAGTATTGTATACACTCATCAGCACCTTATAAGGGGATAAATATATATACTCACGACTATTTGCACTAGAATACATTCCCACTGACATTGAATTCGCATCTTTAAATGGAGTATGCTCTAAAGTGGTGCCTTTCAAACCTGTAACATCTAAACTGTCTCATCTTTTGCTACTGTAGCAATTTTTTGCATTATGGTTTCTATATGGTGAAGGACTTTTGGTGCCATGCTTCATACTTGGATATTGCCTTGCAGTTTTTGTTTTCCTGCTTCTATATCTCATAGGCTATTTTGCTTTGATTAGTTGGTTACAGACTGTCTTGTAACCCAATTAAAGCCAATATTTCACCAACATTTGAGGCTCCAACTGAAGTACTCCCCTTCTTGAAAGTGAGTGCAATCTGATTCTGTTTTAGCAAGAGTTGAGTGACCCTATTTACATGAGCTCAGTCGCAGCCCCCAAAGTTGAGTATTGAAAGTCATTGGAAATGAATGGGTTTCCATATTCCCTCAACAAATGGCGTGAGTTTGTGCATCAGGGTCAGTGCGCGCCGGCCCTGCGATATGACACTGATTCTGTAACCCTTAACCCTCAGACTATTGCAACTTTATTATTTGTGTGTGTGTGTTTGTTTGTTCATTTTTATTTTTTGTCCAGCTTATGTCCCCCCCCCCCCCCCCCGAGCCTCTGAAAGGCGCACACCTTTTTTCCTTCACTTTTTGTTTAAGCTTTCTTCTCACTGTTGGATTTTTACCTTTCAGAGAATGTGAAATCACACGTATGGTGCCACCGCATAGATATGGAGATTTTTTTTTTTTTTTTTTCTGAGAAGCAATTTTATTTTCATAACCAATAATCGATCATAATGCCAGAGCTAGTCCCACAGAACAGATATCACAGTAAAAAAAAGAAAAACATGTATCATCTGTGGGAGTGTCTTCTTAAAGTGGTCCTCCATCGTATCATATGCTGCAGATTGTATTTTCCTTCATGGTGGAGAATAATTTTTGTGTGTGTTTTTTTTTTTCCTTTTCTTTTTAAACATGTAGCACAAATAAGCATTGCACTCGGGCGCCATACTTTACCTCATGTCAGAACGATAAAAAAAAAATACAAAAACATGTATATATGATGCCGTAACGTTTAAAGGAATAACTTGTGGTTTTGGCCTTGCTGCTGTTTGCATCGCTGGTATTTTACCAATGTATTTAAAAGTGATCAGAGAGATACAATGTGCCTGCAGGATGTCATCAGAGAAAATACACTGTAGAAAAGTAGTTTCGAATCTCTACAATCTGGGGCTAAATATGTGTCCTATGTGTACATTAATGTCCTGCCTTAATGTAATACTTTGAATATGGAATTGTAATGTAACCCGTCAAGTCCTTCGACTGGCATGATTTTAATATGTTGGGACCGCACTGTCCTTCATCCATCACCCCCCCCCCCCCCCCCCCCATATTAGATTATATGAATCCAGATGTATTAGTGCATGTCATTGAAAACTCCTTTCCCACCCCACCTGTATTTCCTTTTTAGACTAAATACATTGTATAGATCTCATTAAATCAGCCCTACATTTTATTTAAAAGGGCTTTATTTCATAAAAAAAGTGTCTTTTTTTTTGTGTGTGTGGAAAAAATATAATTTCCTGATTTAAAAGTCAAATGCACTCTTAGCAGCAGCAAGGTGTTCAAAGACAACATAGCAGGACTGGAATGTGTGGCGAGCTCCTCTTGAAGGGGTTCATGGGAATGTTGAGCACCGTAGAGCACTAACAGTACGGGGATTTAAAATGGGGGAATTATAGGTCACAAACTGCAGCGCAATTTCTGTATTTTTAAGGGACGTGTATTTAAATGTCTATTTCTCATTCATACTGTATCAGTGCTGCAGTGGTTTGCATTCTGCACCTTATGGATCACAAAAACCTTTAAAAATTCTGCCCCCCCCCCCTTTTTTTTTTTTAAAGTAATTGTAGCTGAGTATATCTACAATAAAGTTATGGTATGGTCGTTCATTTGTGGTGTTGTGTGTTCTTTTCGTTGCTTTCGCTGTAATCTATATGCATTTCCAGATCCTGAAAGGAGAAATGATGTATTAGATTGTTTTATGAGCTGCACGGCTGTGGCTACTAATACTGTGTGAAAAGCCGGACGCGCGCCACAGTGTAAGTGTGGGCTTTTCGCAGTGCAAGCATATGCTGATGACCTCAGTATTTTCCTAACCCAAGGAGTGCTCTTGCCTCCCGTTTATGAGTGCTAGGAGGCCGTTCGTGTTTAGATGGACTCGGCAACCATGACCGATGTTTTAATCACATTTGCAATGAGCCTTATGTAATAGATGAAGTAGGTATGAACTGTGTTTGCGAGTATACTTTTTCACTCTCGGCGGGCCTTTTTATGGTCTTGTGTATTCATTTCGCCACTTGCACATTTTGTATGGCTGCATCGATGTTTGCCAAGAAGTAAAAAATAGAGCTGGAGCGCTCACTCTTGGTAGGTGAGAAATGACCTCACATCAGCTGTGCAAGCATTGGAGCATATATTCTGATAGGAGAGTTTTGCCACACTATTACACATTCTAATTAAATTTTGGATTCAAAAAGACACAAGATCAGCAGTATGCCATGAATTATGATTCTTAGTGTGATGTTTGCTGATTTGGTGGGACTGTTTGAGACGAATAATCCTAGCATGATGACAAAGACACTTTATAAATTTAAAGAAGAAATATTAGGTCACACTTTATATTAGGTGTCTTTAACTTTTATGTACTTACATTATACATATATGCAGACCTATTGGTATGGGGAGTGATAAGGGAAGGGTCAACTGTGTAATTATAAATGTATTACAGAAATGAATTACAGCTGTAGTTACATTCAGGTATTTAAGTATTAGTACAATGTAAAAACATGCATGTACACATTAAGTGTTTTTGTATCAATTGATTAATTTAAATGTTAGTGCATAGTAGTTAATGACACAATATATAGTGCCATCAGTTATATGAAATATTCTATATTTCTAGATGTGATAGGAATCCGGACAAATCTGAATCAAGTTGAGATGAAAACAGAAAAAAACGTCCATTTCCGTTAAATATATATATTTGATAACACTTTAGTCCAATTCTCACTACTAACTAGTTGCTTATTAGCGTGCATATTGGCTGTTTATTATAAATCACATATTAATGCCTTATTCTGCATGAACTTACCTACAGTTATTAGGAGTTAACTGTGGCAAAAGTCATTGTTAATAGTGAGAATTGGACCCTAAACAAGAATGTGACTATATTTTTTAAATGTGCAAAGAAATTGTCAGTTAGAATAGGGTTTGTGTTCAGAAATGGTTTCATTTAGAAAACAAAAATATCAGAACTTTGATTTTCAATGATTTTTCAAGTGTAGTTAATGACTCGTTTTTCAGTGTGTCGTCATAACCTCTTAAGTAAGTCATTTGTACAAGTACAGTACAATGCACAATGAAAAACTTTCTTGAATGCTTCTCCACTTACTAGACAAGACAATACAATAGACCTCACTGTTATGTACACACACACAAAATACATACATACAGAAATTAAAATAAATTGCTAGACAATAAGACAAAATGGCAAGTTACAAAAGTGACCTTATTGTTGACATTAAGTATCCAGTATTCTTATTGAATATCAGTGTGTATTGATCAGTCTTATGGCATTGGGGTAAAAACTATTCCTGAATCTCGTAGTGGGTGTTCAAAAAGTCCTAAAATATGAATTATGTTTTTTGTTTTTTCTTTTATATTTGTTATTAAAATGACCACAGCTGGCAACTAAATTAATGAAATCATCAAATTCCTTAAAATGTTCATCCCTAATAAAGAAATAGATTTATTGCAGCCCAGTGGTTTAGTTACAACATCTTTTTTTGACCCCTTGATCCAAACAATGGTAGATGCAGGCATCATTATTTAATTAATTATTTTCCAATTTTGTTTGGTTGCACTTATTACATACTTCACTTTTAAAAGGAACGTCCAGGTTCTTGATTTAAGGCTTTGTTCTTGACTCCAACTCTGACAAGCAGAGTTGATTAAACTGCTTTGCGTCATTTTAAAGTAAAAAAAAAAAGAAAAAAGGTCTAAACCAGATCTGACTTAAGTACAGCACTCTTGATGAAGTACTCATAGCAGATCACCTGGAGCATGTCCGCTGAGATGATCTAGGGAGAAGTTGAAAATGGCTTTGTTCATCAAAATGTAGATAAAGGAGGAAAAGAAATATCTCTAGCTGTTGAAAAGACGTACATATGCTTCTATGGGTTATATATGTAGGTGGAATGCAAATGACGGCCAGTGTTCTGGGCTGGGATCAGGCGGGGCTGATATGCTGAGTGTGGGAATGAGAGGCTAATGGTGACTTATTACCTGTGTTGACAATGTGCAGGCTTGTGCCGTGTCATTTGAGCCATTTATTCTCCGCGCTACAAAAACAAAGAGATGACGAATAAATATGCAGAGGGGGCTCATTGTTTTCAGCTTGCTCGGTTGCCAAAACTTTTTACTGACCTTTCGAGCACAGGTCCCAAACCAGCGCTAAACCGTCTGTCACTCAGCGCACACGCGCTTACACAAGTCGCCCTTTCGACCTCAGCATCTTGTTTTTCTCTCTTTCAAGCTCCAGGAGCAGGCGACAATCGTAATCGAGCATATCAGGCATTCCATGCAGTGCGCCTCTTCATCCTCGTACGGTCATTTGTTTCCCTCTTTTGTACAGTCTCTTTCGATTCCCCTTCACTTGAGGATTACAGTGTGTTGCAGTCAGGCCCTTACAATGCGCAGGACTCCAACGGGTTATTAATGCGGCGGTTTACTGATGGCCCTTCAGCTTCAGGAACGGGCCTGCGCTTCCTCACGTGTAATTGGATCCAGCTCCGTGCACCCTGTCTTAAGGGCAGGCCGAGGAATAACCCCGGCATCAGGAGAGATAAGGATCGCACGCGCTTCCACATATACGGCCCCAAATCAGCAATCACATTTAGCATCACTCAATCAGTCAAATCTCCTTTTCTCCATCGGTTTGCGGTTCCTTCTGTCTCCTTTGGTGACAGAGTAGTCTTTCTAAGAATTGCTAGGTGGGCGCTGTGGTCAATAGAGTTGCTTTGCATCATCAGCTTGGAGTCTACATTTATTCGTTCAGCAGATGCTTTTATCCGAAGGGACTTGTAAATAAGGAGTATACTACAAAAAAGTGATTTATCACAAGGAGACTAATATGAGAAGTGAGAAAATTACAAAGAATGAGCTAGTGCAGAAATGTGAGCGAGCTCTGGATAGGATTCTATATACACTGCCGTTCAAATGTTTGAGGCCAACTTGTTTTTTACAGAAATTATACTTTATTCTGCATTAAGCTGATCAAAAGTGACAGTAAAGATGTTTACATTGTTACAAAAAAATAATATTTAAAATAAATGCTGTTCTTATTCACTAAAGATGATGTATGATGGTTTGCACACACAAAAAAATAAGCAGTACAACTGTTTTCCACATTGATGATAATGTTTCTTGAGCACCAAATCAGCCTATTAAAACTTATTTCTGATGGTGACATTGAAGACTGGAGTATTTTAGCTTTTACTGTGTTTTAATGAATTAAATGCAGCATTGGTGAGCATACAATACTTTCAAAAGTGTTGGATGTGTGTAAATATAAAATGTCTACTGATAATATATATTAATTTATATTAGGCATGTATGCTGATTTTGATATGCTGGACACTTGTCTGAATATATTTTACATATCATCTATTTGACATGCTGTTTAGTTGCCATAGTTACTTAATTGTTGATTGATTAGTCCCACCTGTTCCCTGTTTTCTCCCTCACTTGCCCTGTGTATTTATACCACTAGTTTGGTTCAGTTCTTTGTGTGTTCTCGTCACGCATAGTTTGGTTTTGTTCTCCAGTGTTTTTCCTTGTGTTCCTGAGTGTTTTTTTTATCTTCACTTAGGGTAAATTTATTACACATTGATGTACTAAAAAGAAAATTTTTTCCTTTGTATTTTTTACACACAGGCGACAATGTTGTCAAAACGTTGCGTGAAAACGACTAAAATGGTGCATTATGCATGAAGTCGACATGTGCATGACGTCACCGTTTTCACAAAATCGCGTTTTTGTAGTTTACACGGATACGATAATAGTATCGTATTCAGAAACTTGCACTTTAAAACCTGTTTTCAAAGTTTGTATTTTCAGGTCCCCAAAATGCCGTTGTCATGTAAATGAACGTTCAAAATGCATATGAAGTTCCTCATCTCAACTCTTCTTTCCTTCCTAGTCAAACTTTTTTTGCGACAATACTAATATGAGGCATTAAAGCATATGCCTTAATATTATTATTTTATTTCTTTTTTTTTTCCCTTTTTTTTTTTAGATCATAAGAAACTAATTCACTTTCTCCAATATTTTGACCGGGAATGCAAATTGTTTTGATGCATACAAAATCATTGCTCTAATGCAGTCTCCTCCCTCTTAATGTAGCTCATTAGCGGAGTAAACAGCGAGGGTCCTGGGCCCCTTTACCAGCATATGTATGTGTGTGTGGTGCATTTGAAAGGTGTGTCTCATGGGGGGATTTACTCTCGGGGGCTCAGGTGTTAATGGAGTGTCAGAATAAACACGCTCTTAATCCCCACTATCTTTTCACTTAGGAACAATTACAATTAGGAAGTCAGTTGTTAGCTGGCTAATACGCCAGAACCATTGTCTCCCTATTTAGGATGAATTGACTCATGCTAATTGCTTCATCTCATTATGCATGGAGAGCTTTGTAACTGCAGTTTAGAATGGGACTGTCCCCAGCACTCTGTTAACACTGTATATTTGGTTTGGGAACATCACGGATGTAAAACAAGAAGAAATGCATTCACACGGCTATTAATTGCTTTTATGTTTAGTTTGCCCCTCTTTAGCTTTATTAACAGCTGGATCAACTACAAGATTGTCTAAAACAATCAAATAAAACGGATGATCATGCTCTCCAACATGATTTAAGACGGAAGCAAAACATCTGGCCATCTATCCACCTTATTTTGCAACAAATAATTAAGTTATTTTCTGTGAATGTGCGAGACTTCCGATTTATTAGCTGCTATAGGTAAACAAGAAGGATAACAAAGTGCAGTAAACTAAAACTAGTTGTGCTACAAACCAGTGTGTTTGATTACAAAAAATAATTTAAAAGGTTACTCTTTATTTTAAGGTAATGTAGTTACATTGTACTTGCGTACTGAGTAATATTAATTAACTACAAGTACTTACTATAGAGTTAGGGTTTGGTTTAGGGTTAGTTACTTGTAATTATGCATAATTTACTGTTATTACTATAGTAAGTATATGTAGTAACGTGTAACTAACTACATCACCTAAAAAATAAGTTGATAATATGGTAAAAATAATATAACAAATACCAGTTAGCATTAATGACTGTTTTTGTACTAACTGGAAGTGGATGAATCCGGAAGCAAACCACATTCGAATTACAAATTGCGATAATGCTTATGTTAAAAAATAAGGTGGATGCTAAGTGTTACATAATCAATTTGCTTATTCAATTAGAAATGTTGGAGATTGTTCAATAATCATAAAAATAATGTTTCTTTTTTCTAAAACTTTCTCTATTTCCAGGTGAAAATTCCATTTTAAATTCCAGATTTTCAATATGGTCTCAGACTTTTGGACCCCACAGTGTACGTGTACATACAGCCAAAATAAGGAAAATGCACAAGGAGGGAAAATGCTTTGACACAGCTATATTTCTTCATCAGCTTGAACATAATTTAGCCATCATAGAATTCCCCATTAATCTGCACCAAGGACGTATTCTGCAAACACATTAGAACAACAATGCAGGCAGGCATACATGTAATCTCTCATTTTATGATTCTTAAATGCTGAACAGAAATGGAATATGAATATTTCTGAAAGCAAATCCCCAAAGAGCCCAGGTTATAATGTCCACAGTTAGCAGTAATGAGAGCAGGATGAAAGCCATGATCAGATGGTAATTACTTGACACAGCTCCTCTGATGAGCCACTAGGTATGTTTGATTTGTCATCATCACCTGTCGTCAGCTCAGACAAGCCTGCCTCCCTTCTCTTCTCACTCCTGGCCACGCACCCATTTTCTCCTCTCATGAACCACAAAAGCAATCTGGGGAATATTGAAATGAAGTCTGAGCAGGGGGCTTTGGAAACAGCATGACATCTCGGGCTGGCGAGATGCAGAAATAATTAACCGAATCATTTGGGTCCCAGGGCCTATTTCCATTTGCAATAACAGTGTTTTAGTCTTGAGTGGTGTCTGTAAATTGCCCCCACTGTTTGCAGAGGAGAGTAATGAGAGTTTAGTCTAACGGTCATGTTCCCCTTGTTTAGCTCGAATGAGAAATGTCATCCGTCTGAAAAGCAATAAGGGGTCCGTCAGAATGGCATGTGCCAGTCCAAAAAGCAATGATTGAAGCAATACAGGAAAGTGTGGAATTGACTTTCCTGACACATTTTACCCTGGCTAAATTGCATTATCGTAAAAAAACAACAACAAATTATTAGCTATTCATTTGCGTGACAATAAGCGTCAACGTTTTATCCCTCTGGTGTCACTGCGGTCATAATTTTATGTTTTGATTTGTATTTTACCTCAGAACTGGTATGACACTTAGTGACTTTTGTGGCACTTATATGGAAACACACACACAAAAATGTATGAAAAAGAAATTAATACAATTTTTAATATATATATGTATATATGTATATATATATATATGTATGTATGTATGTATATATATGTATGTATATATATGTATGTATATATATGTATGTATATATATGTATGTATATATATGTATATATATATATATATGTATATATATATATATATATATATATATATATATATATATATATATATATAAGCACTCAGCAATGAAGGGGTTATATGAAAAATAAAAAAATAGGTAAAAATTGTATGGATTGGATTGTAAAAACTGGAAACAAATGGCATATACATGGCATTATATATATATATATATGGAATCATATATATATATATATATATAAATATATATGGCATCATATATAATATTTATATTTATATATATTAATGCATGGATATTACATCATTCCATAAAATATCCTCAAAATATTAAATAAAAACATAATAAATGATAAGCTAAGGTTATGTGGTTGTTTTTCAAAAAAAAAAAAAAAATTCTTTGCCTGGTGTCTGTGATCGACACCTGTTATTCTCGACTTGAACCATCTGAGTTTTTACCCGCTTCATATCTGTTGTTATGGACACAGATTATAGTAGCTATTTTCCTCTTTTTTTTTCACGGCGCACGCGGTTGTGTTCAGTGAAGTGGTTCAGCCTTTAATGCCTAACTTTTCCGTGGGTTTGTGGTCAGCCGTGTTCCCTTTCATCTGAAGGTAATTACCCCTATAAGCTGAACCTCCACAAATGCAGTGTTTGTTGAGATGTGATACTAAGCAGTCGTGTGTTCCAGCCTTGTCCTCACACGAGGCCCTGAATAGATGGACAAGTCCACCCAGTCGAACAACACCTTTCGCTTTTCTCCCAGGAGTGCTTTGGACTCGCCCTTTTCGGAGTTTCTCCCACCCACATTATTTCTGTGTAAATGCTTGCAGATTGTCTCACTACAAAGTGGAGGGTTCTAATTAAATAATATAGCCCTTTTTTTATATATGTGTTGATAAGATAACGGAGAGTAGTGGCTCTGACACATTTAAGATTGCTGTAAAAATCAGCAAGGAACAACTATGCTCAGTGTAGTTATTGTTCTAGGGAGAGCTGGTTATTTATTCCAGATGCTGAGAGGTGAGAAGACCAGAGTGGAAGATTTGTTTTCGTTGAACATAAGACTGTTTGATCCTTCCTGTCCGAGAGAGCAACTGATGTCATGGATATGTGTTTTTTCTGTACAGAAATATACATTATATACCTTGTTTTTCACTCTTGATGTATTACCATTAGATATTATAGGAACAGTTCACCCAAAAATCAAAATTTGCCAATTGGCATTGGCACTCATCAAATCAACAACAAATCATATTTTCTCACCTCAGGCATTAAATACCTTTTATTATTTTCAGGAGGTTTTTCTTTTCTTTCAGATTTAAACACCTTTTATTCTCAACCCCTTAATGGACAAAATAGAATTGGTTTAAAAAGGATTTTACACAAAACTTGTTATAAAACAAACATCTACCTGCTCGTGTCCCTCAAACAATTTAATAATTACAAATGTAACATTTATGATCATTTTTATGGGACTGAAGTTAAAAATAGACAAATTGTGTGTCTGTGTCTCTTTATTTTTGCAAAAATGTTTTCGATTTAGATGTTTAGCATAAAACCCAAAAAATGTTTGTGTTGGTCCTTAACACGTAATCAGCAAGAGATGCCTTATTTTTCCCCCCAAAAAATAAAAACTGTGACAAGGTTGAGAATAGTGGGATGGGGTTGAAGACTGTAACAGGTTTGAAGGGAGACATTGCCTTCAATTTTATATTTTTTAATATAGTCTCTTTCTCATATTCTCTGGTTCAGCACATCTGCATCTACAACACAGTCTTTCTGCTGCTGATGTGGCTGCCATTTCTGACATAGGATGCTTGTCAGTGTTTAAGTGGACACATTACAAATATTCTATTTATAACAGAATTATGAGTTGTCATGATTTTGGTATGAATATATTTACTGAAACCATGACTATTTTATACATTTTGTTTTATTAAATGTATTCATAAATTAAGTTTTAAAAAAACTAACCCTGTCACAAGTTTACAATCCTGAAACAACGAGAAATACATATATACAGTATCACAGGGTTGATGGGGTTGAGTTTTTTTGCTCAAAATGGCCACTGATCCTCGTGGTGTAGGAGAGTAGACCATATGGCAGCAGTGAAATAAGTACATTGTATTATACTTAGGGATTAAAATAAAATTTTGAAGAATAATCATTTTCCATCTTAATTTTATGTGATGGGGTTGAGTTGTTGCCTCAAACATATGCATAAAAAGTAGGATACTACTTCCCATCTTCTGCACCACTGTTAAAGAGACCTGAATGAAGTAATTTTTGGTAAATGATGTCTAAATTATTATGGGGAGAATGGTTGGCGTGATGGGGTGGAGTTCAGACTGAAGGACACAACTTAATAGGGTTTTTCTATATATATTAAATATCTTGCTTTTTAAAAAAAAAAAAAATTTTGTGTGTTTTTTTTACAATAAAGCAACAAATCAATACAATATTGGCAAAAATTATAGATACTGTGAGTGACTGCACATTTTGTTCAATATTTTCTAAGTACAAATACTCCTTTAAACTGCAGTGATAAAAACTGCTCCATTGACCATACGCTGGTCACTCCACTGCACACCTCGGATCACTTACTCCTCACTCTTAACCTCAACATGGCTCAGGATGCAATACACACTCCTCCACAAGTCACCTTTCGGCGTAACCAATGCTCACTCTCACCCTCCCGCCTATCCTCTTTGGTCCCATCCACACTTCCTCCTCCTAATCAGCTCTCATCACTAGATACTAACAGTGCAACTGATGCTTTTTTCTCTTGTTTAGACAACTTCTGCCCCCTTGCATCCAGGCCAGCCTGCGCCACCCCCTCTGCCCCCTGGCTCTCTGATGTTCTCCGCGAGCATCACTCTAAACTCAGGGCTGCAGAAAGGAAGTGGCACAAATCGAATCCACGGAGGGGTGAGGTGTCTACTTCGCTATGTCTAGCTACTGGGGTGCCTCAAGGCTCGGTGCTTGGTCCAATTCTCTTCTCCATCTACATGTCATCACTAGGATCTTACATTCAAAAACATTGTTTTTCCTATCACTGCTATGCTGATGACTCGCATTTCTATCTCTCATTCCAACCAGACGATCTGACGGTAGATGCTTGCATCTCGGCTTGCCTGACAGACATTTCTTTCTGGATGAAGGACCAGCACCTTCAGAGACAGAGCTGCTTGGGGTCTCGACCAACCTAGCACTTCATCATAACTTCTCCATTCAGCTGGGTTCATCAACCATAACTCAGGACAGCCAGGAATCTTAGAGTTGTGATCGATGATCAGTTAAACTTCACAGACCACATTGCTAGAACTGCCCAGTCCTGCAGATTTGCCTTATATACAACATTAGGAGGATCAGGCCCTTCCTATCAGAGTATGCTACACAACTCCTTGTCCAAGCTCTTGTTCTTTCCAAACTGGACTATTGTAATGCTCTCTTGGCAGGCCTTCCAGCATCAACTGTCAACCCTAACTGTCAAACCACTGCAACTGATCCAGAATGCTGCTGATCATAAAATTGCACTGGTAGCCAATTGCCCCTTGCATCAAATTCAAGACACTGATGTTTGCCTAAAGAACAACCACTGGCTCTGCACCCCTATATCTTAACTCGTTACTTCAGACCTAGAACCTTGCGTTCTGCAAGTGAACGGTGCCTTGTGGTACCATCCCAAAGAAGCACAAAATCACTTTCACTGACCTTTACCTTGACTGTTACAAGCTGGTGGAATGACCTGCCTATCTCAACCCGAGCTGTTGAGTCTTTAGCCATCTTCAAGAATCTAAAGACGCATCTCTTTCAAAAATAAGCTTTTTAGCGTTATTTGAGCATAAGAAACAACATTTACGGGACAGTTCATGTCATATTTCATTGCTGATTTGAAATTGGTTATTTAATTTTGAGTTCATCAAGCGATTTTTGAGATTTTAGGATTGCCCATTCAAATTGGTAGGACTTGCTGGCCGGAGGCGTTGCAAATATGTCCGTTGAGTGAACTGGCTTTTAAAAAAAATATACGTAGTTTTGTACTTCTACTTTTCATAACATGGTAGCCCAGGTTCGTTTTTATTTAATATTATTATTATTGACAGACAAGGCTGACTGACTGCAAACTGAAAGTTCAGAGATTCAAATGACGTAACGTCCTTTACATCCGTCCAAAATGCGACCCAAAAAGGCACAGGAGAAGCTGCGTCCGGAAAAAAAAGGTTTATAAAATAAATGATTTTGAACAACTTTGAACAATTTTCTGATTCAATTTCTAGTGAGAAATTAGTATTGTAATAATGAAATATATATATATATATATATAAACATTATCTGATTCTGTCCCCATACTATGATTCTTTTTTTGCATGTGCATCACCAAATTTTTCAAAGATATCGTGAAATGGTTTCTGTTGTACAGTGCATAAAAAACTAAAATGTGTTAGAAATATGTTAAGAACTGATGTACAAATCTCAGTCCTGCCCAGGATTTCATGTGAGCCCACATAGTGTGATTAGACAGTCTAGTCTTCAAACACTGGTTATTCAGTTCTCTTTTTTCTCTTAGCCATGAGTAATTCGATACAAATCCGGGATCTTGATTGTGCCGAGAGCCCTGTGAACACACAGCCATCAGGCATGTATTATTAAATGGGATGAATTCAAATAATTGTTGTATGCTTCAAAAATTAAACCACTGCAATTTATGTGTCCATTTGAATTAGGAATTGATAACGTCACATATTTTGTTTGGCGTATCATGTTTACGCCACAAATTGTGACTGGCCGCAAGACTGACAAGAGCGTGAGGAGGCCGATGACTGGCTTGCCAGGCGGGAAATACTGGGAAAATTACTTCTATTGGAAACTCATGAGTGCCCATATTATCTGCACTCCAACAGAGAAGGTAAAAACTCCTCTCTTTTTCTAGTACCATCAGCAATCAAATTATTAATGGACAAAAACCCATTTAGGCTTGTTTTCATTGCCGCACTTGATTTTGCACATGCCAATTCATCATTGATGGAGCCTCAAAAGGAGTGTCTCAATCATGCACGCCTGAAGTGACATTGATATATGTAAGATAAGCCGCAATATTCCGCCCATTCCCTAAAAAGAAACCACAGCTCAGTATGTATAGATGCTGTGATTGCTAATACAATGCAGCTGTGACCATGAAATCAGGACTTAGTGTAATGAGCTACTTTGAAGTAGAGACTTGATACTAAAATCTGCTACAAAATAAGGGGGAACTTGTGCTACTTGATGATAATCTGATATCCAAGCCCTTCATCTATATATTTTTCCTTTTAAGAAGGCCAGATTTTCACCAAGAGGTAACCTGGGATTGATTTGGACTGTCTATTTTCTGTCTAGGCACACATACGCAGTGAAATTCCTGCTGGGTGAACTTAACACAACACATGTATTATTTAGGAAAAGAAAAATAAGCCAATATATAAAATTACAGTATTATTAGAGCACATATTCTCTTACTGTATGTAAAGTGCTCCACGCAGGCATGTCTGAGGAGGGCTTGAATTGATTTTATATGCTCGCAACGCATGAGAATGTTAGGCTGGTATGTAGCTTAAATAAACCAACAGGCCGACAATTAGCCAAATCTGTCATGGGGCGAATATAATTGATGTGTTTTGCGGATCATGGAATCAGAAGAACTGTGACATGTATGTCAGAAATATGGACAAGACAAAAAAAAACCATTTTGGCTTGCCCATGCTACAGTTAAAACCGATTTTTATGCTTAAATGTGTTTTGCTAAATGTAACGTCTGTCACTGTGCATAAACGTCAAAATGGTTTTAAAGCAATATTCTGGATTCCGTAGGCCTACAAGTTAAAGGCCCCCTGAAATCGAAATTTACGTGTTTTTTTTTAGCTTTTAGTATGTATATGTTAGACTTACGGTTATGAATAAGCTGGTGTGTTCAAAAACAATGACGCAATTCACATTTAGGAGATTTTCAGCTTCTCATCACATCTTCTGTCCAATCAAATGCTCTCTAGAATCTAAAGCGTCCCGCCCCCTATGCTATAAATACCACCTGGCCAAAGCGACCGTTGACACGTCACGGAGCAATATCGGTTGCTCAAACTCATAATAAAATTTAGTTCAGTTGCTCAAATTTTTATTACGTTTTCCAACTGTACGTTGGTTAAGAATGAAATGTCTAGAATTTATTCACACCTCTACTATTGAATCCAACGTATCATCAGCGCCCGGATTCGCTTCCATGGTGCTGTCAAGTACGACTTGCAGTCTGTGAGGTAAACTAAACGCTATTGGCTATTTGAAATGGGGGAGGAGCCATTCAGTATGTCCCACCCAGAGCCATATAGAGATATGGCTCTGGTCCCGCCTTAGCTTCCAGTTTCAGTGGAAATGACGTCAATGCATCATTCAAAGCTGCACGTTCCAAGGCACTTCACTGGGCCTTTAAGCTCAGTGAACAGCACTTAAGGCATAATGCTGATTACAGCAAAAATGAATTACCACTTGTCCTTCGTTTCCTTTAAAAAAAAAAAAAATCTGGGTTACTGTGAGGCACTTACAATGGAAGGGAATTGGGTCAATCCGTTAATGTTAAAATACTCACTGTTTCAATAGTATAGCCATAAGATGTAAACACTGAAATGACCACAAACAACTTTACTGCTCAAATAAAATTCATATTTTAACAGAGCAATTCATATAAATGCTTTTATAAAATTTAAGCTTAACTTGTCTGCTTGCAGTCGTCCAAAAATGGTCCCCATTCACTTTCATTGCAAGTGCCCAACTGTAACCTCCCTTTTTGTTTAAAAAAAAAGTCAAAATTATTTTTGTGTTAATCAACATTATGCTATAAATGCTGAGATTGAACTTAACTTGTACTGAACCTGGAATATTTCTTAAGATCTACTTGGCCATCAGGAGTAATTTACTAACTGGCGCTTTTCAGAATAAACTGGAGGGCTGATTCAGACAAAGTAATCCCTCTAAACTAGCAATTGGTTGTTTATACAATTATCCTAAAAGCCATCAAAGCTGATTTAAACGGGTCTTGCCTCTCAGATAACATTTGAGTTAAGACCGCAACAGCTGGTGATGATACACAAACAACCCTGTTAGGCCCCACCACAACAAACTCACCATGTCAACTGCTTAATGCCTGTTGGAACAGTGGGGCATAGTTTTGGGAGCCCTAATTAAGTGGTTTCATATGTAAGGCCCTTTTAGACTAGGCCTCTTTTTCCCATAGCGCTGCACAAGAGCATTTAAGGTTTGCTGAGTGTTGTGAGGTTGAATCATCTATTTTCTGGTGTATGTTACCGCAGTGTCCAGATTTAATGAAGCTATGATATATTTATGGCTTGCCAAATCCTACCCTAATCCTACCCTTGATAATAAGCGGAGTATATTAAGCTCAGTGACTGTTTTGTTAAACATGCTTCATAGGGTCGGCTTGGACCCGTGGGCCACTGCTTTGTGTACACTACTGGGTAACCTAATTTTCACTTGGAGTGTAATGTATACCTATAAATAGCAGGGGAGCTGATTCTCTGGGTCAACTCTGAGGTTCCCCAGTGATGTGTATAGCTCGGTGAGTAACTTTTTTTTTTTTGCGTCATGAAGTGGGCATCCATTTAGGCACACCTGAGGTACTTGTGAGTACTTGAGTGTTTCTGGACCAGGTTCTCAGTTTAAATTACACCGCTAAGATGTGAGGTATGCCAACGCAAAAGTGTATTATTAGTATGAAAACTAGAAATGAATAAAGGTGATTGTCTTAAATGTAAAAGTAAGCTGATTTTGTTTTTTGTAATTGAAATAAAGTCTCTCACAATTTAGATGACAACTCACAATTACGATTTTAGATTTCACAATTGCAACTTTATTACTCGTTATTGTGGCTATATCTCTACTGGACTTTAAATCTGACAGTTGTGACTCAAAATTGCAGTTATTTGTCACAATTGTGACTATGCTCATAATTGCAACTTTATATCTCGCAGTTGTGACTTTATATCTCAGAATTGCATCTATGTCTCAGAATTGTGATTTTATATTTTGCAATGTATCTTTTTCTCTCACACTGTAAAAAATGTTTTGTTAAAATTAAGGTAAAAAAAAATGGCAGCTGTTGTTGCCAGAAATTTACCGTAAAAAATATAGTAGCAACGTTTTAGGTTTTATAGACTTACATTTACTGTAAAAAAACATATTTCATTTTCTGGTATAAATGTTAATTTATCGACCTATTGAAGTACTAATATCTGTTTTGTACCATTGTGACACACTGATAACCACCAATCACAGTGGTGATGAGAGTCACATGATGAATCAAAGCTCATCAAAAGCAGCTTTTCCACAATATGAGAAAGTCAATGCTAATATATAGAAGCAGCATGGTAAAAAAAAAAAAAAATTAATAATAATAATCATTTTAAAAATAAAATAAACATTAATTTAACAACATTAAATGTAACATAAAACCCTAATGTACATATCTGATTAAAAATAAGAAAAACTGTGAAGAAAAAATGAATCATAGTTATTTCAACAAAAATACATCAAATGTGAAGTGTCACGCAGGGAATTGTGGGAATGTCAATTTACGTTTTTTCACTGTAAATTAAATGGTATGGAAACTTTGTTAACCAATTAAGTTTTTTTTTAACCGTAGCATTTTTATTTTACCGTTAAAATCATGATAATTTTTTACAGTGCATAATCACTTCATTACTTCAATTTAATCTTTATCTCACAATTACTTGTTTTATTTTTTACTCAGCGGTGGAAACAGGCTTACATATTTTACTACTGAAAAGTAGTTTTTCATTATCATGTCTGAATTTGAGCATGTGCATATCTTGTTGGATCTCTAAAATTAAGGATGGGTGGTAGACAAATTAACTTCTTATTTTGTGTGCCCAGGTCACTGCCTATAAATTTGTGTCTTTGGACTCTTAAAAATCACTTACGATTATAAGTTTTTCCACGAGGTGAGCCTTTCACACCTGGCCGGGTGGGAAGTGCGTTCCGAGCTGCAGTCATGTTGGGAGGCTCTCGGCGTGAGAAAGAGCAGAGGCCGTCCTGCAAATTGTTGATGCCAACCCCGGCACACTGTTTATTTTCAGCATCTCACACAGGAATTTTAATTTATTTCTTCATTCTTTCATTCTTTTTCAAAGACTTTGACCGTTGTTTAAGGATACCTCGTTCCCCTGTGCACAGCCCTGAGCAATTACTGTGTCAAAAGACTTAAACAACTGCAGCGGAGTAAAAGGGAGCTTTACATTCTGATTGTATGTGTCGCTTCTCACTGCAGCTTGTGTGAATCCACCTCCCCGAAGCCCTTCAAATTGTTATAATCCCTGAAATAAAATCCTGATGTATTTTCATCACTGCTAGACGTTGTGATAATATCAAACAAGACACTTTTGAATCCCAACCCCTCAAACGTGCAAGAAAGTCATCTGCAAATATTAGCGAACTCAAAACAGGCTGTTTAAGGGTATGCTTGGATGTGAAATGCATTAGAAAATTGCTGTGTGTTTATGCGTTTTGTGTGATCCTTATAATCAAAACCTTAAAGCCAGCCCTTGGCTCTTGATTCGTCCATTTCTTCCCTTTCACAGCTGTGCGAGAATATCCTGCTGGCATTTTTGTGGAGCGATAGTCGTGGCTAAAAGATGGATTAGCATTCTTTTACCAGAAATGTGCCTCTGTTAGCTAATTATCTTTTGACAATTTTAGGAGATATACCTTTAGAGTCTGTCTTTGTTTAAGCTATGAGCCTTCCTATAAGAGCCAGTCAGCTGGATGTATATGGCCAGTGTCAGGCATAATTAACTCTGACAGGGGCATTTAGTGGTTGTAATTCAAATCTAATTCAGAACATCTTAACCTTCAGTCTGTCAGAAGTTGAAATGTGCTGGAAAACCCACGGCCCCAATCATGGCCTTGTGTAGCGGTACAATGATGTGTCAACATGCATGCTTAGAAAAACAGCTTCCCTTGAGCACAGAAAACTCCCTTACAGTACACATGAAGGAAAACAAAGGCCTCAGATAGTCATGGCCGGGTTTGTGCGAATTGAGCTCGTAATTGGCTGACGCTGTTTAAAGTCACAAAAACGGAATAATGTAAATACAAGAAATCTGCTTCAGATTTTCCCATTCTCAGTGTGATTGGGTTTAAAGTCTCATCGCCACATGCCGTACGTTCTGTACTTGCTGCCGCACTCTTTTGAAGTAAACTCATAAGAGTGTCAGCGGGAATGAGCTTAGCTTTGCCAAAAGGACTAAGACGAAGAAGAAAGTGAAGATTATTGCATTTAAAATTTAGATGACGAACACATTGAACAGCATATGACGCATGATATTGTAATATATTAAATATTAACATGCCATTTGGATTTGGAATAAAGCACAAATTATCAGATTGAAAAACAGGAATATTAAAGGCCCACTGAAGTGCCTTGGAACGCGCAGCTTTGTATGATGCATTGATGTAATTTATAATGAAACAGGAAGCTAAGGGGGGACATATTGAATGGCTCCTCCCCCTTTTCAAATAGTCAATAGCGTTTAGTTTACCTCACAGACTGCAAGTCATACTTGACAGCACCATGGAAGCGAGTCCGAGCGCTGATGATATGTTGGATTCAATAGTAGAGGTGTGAATAATTCTAGCCATTTCATTCTTAACCAATGTACAGCTGGAAAGCGTTTGAGCAACCGAACACTCACCTCCAACCCATATTGGCTTTGGCCAGGTGGTATTTATAGCATAGGGGGCGGGACGCTTTAGATTCTAGAGAGCATTTGATTAGACAGAAGATGTGATGAAAAGCTAAAGTCCGCAGTGATGTCATAAAAATCCGTGATCCATTTTAGCAGAAATGAGAGACTGTAAATGCGAATTTTATCATTGTTTTGGAACACAACCGCTTATTCATAACCTTAAGGCTAACATATTCATACTAAAAGCTAAAAACCTTAAATTTTCAGATTTCAGGGGGCCTTTAAGGTGAAGTCATGCAAAAATAACTAGCCTACTGCTTTCAAACAGGTTTCCCAAACCCTCCACTCACCTTCCATTGGTTGTTGAACGCATGGCCCCGCCCCAAATGTACGCTATTCGTCGAGTCAGTGTTGCTTTGTCATGTTGAGTGTGATGCTTAAACAAGAGGTATGTAGCGCAATACCAAATTTTCTTTTTGGAACATGTTTGGGACTCAATAACCTCAACAGGAGGGGGAAAAAAACACCAGCTCTGCCAGAGCGATCACTCATTTCAATAGGACAAATAATGTATCATTACTTCTTGTAATGATCTTTACAGTTAAAACAGTGTGTGCACATTCAAAGAGAGGAAGGGAGCTGTCTGACAGTATTCATTCAGCTCAGCACATTTCACCCGCGCGCACGCTATTGCCCCCGCCGCTCAATGACGGATGATTGATGATGCTAAGACCGGTGGCTTTTCTAACCCTGTTTAGTGCTCTGAAAACAAATTACACCTTTCATCCTGACAACATGTCAATTACTAGATTTGGTAATAGCTGTCGTTCTATCAAATATTTTGTGTGTCTGAATAATTCGTAGAAATTAAACTATTAATCATCCTGGAAAGACGTTGGTGAAAGATCACGCATTATGGCCGTCTGAGCATGTGACCCCGGCTACAATACACTTAGAGGTGTTTATGGCTTATTCTGTGAAATAGTTTTAATTGCCTAATTGCCCAATGCTGCTGGTTCCAGGGAAGTGTGGCTTTGAATTATCCAAAAGTAAAACCAAATGCTGTTCCTGGAGTTTGTTAGCAAAATCAATTACTATTTTCATTCTTCCGCCCCACCCAACAATTATTTTTTGCAATAATAAAGCTAAGATGTTTCATTTACTTTCTTTCTATTTATGTGGGTGTGTTTAGTCACAGAAGTAGGTGTAAAGCGGCAGCTTGTTTATGTCTGTAATGACCCCCCTCTGTGATCGGACTCGAGAGCAAAAAAGCCTTCGCAGATGGTGACATGCCGAAGCGTCAATGCGCCTGTGCCCTCGGCAAGCCATAGACATTCACATAGACCACTCAGACTTCTCTTTGTTATAAAGCAGGTCCAATAAAAATACAAAGGGATACTGTTTTTTGTATGAGTAATGCATTAACCTGCTCGGGAAAAAGTTCACGTTGAAAGTATGGGCTCGGACAGCAGAAGATTTATGGCGATGGCTGCAGAAATTATGCTTTTTTTCCCCCCATAGGCACTTTAATTATGTAATTATTAGCAGCTGGTTTTCATTTGTGGTGGGTTGTTAATTAGGGGTAGGGGTCTCCAGTTCAAGTGCTCTGACTCTTGCGATAAGTTGAGAATTGTCCGGGGGGCTTCGAGGCCTGGGATGATTAGCCAAATCCGCAGCAAACTCATTTGTTATTCAGGCTTTACCCAGGAGCCTCCTGCCGGGTCCACGGAAAAGACCTGGGTGTACCGTTTCCTCTGAGTGGTACCTTCCTTATCAACCGCTCTCATCAGAAACAATTGTCCGTAGATAAGATCCAGAGATATCACTGTTTGTTTTACCTATTAAGCCTAAAGGTGGAGTAATCAGATTGGGTTTGGCTCATGCTGCTGATAATCTAAATTAATCTCTCAATCTTGGGTTATGGAATGTCTTCTAGAGGAACCACAGGGGGGTGTGGGGCCTGGAGACGTCCCTTCCAGTGAGCCCTCTGCCTAATTATTGGATTGAGAGTCAAGTCAAGGGCAGTGTTCTTGAAGAGCTGCAGGTCTATTCAAACGGCTGTCTGAAGGGGCAACATCGTCTGAGCAAACGCAGATATATGCTAGTAGATTTGAGTGTGTGTGTGTGTGTGTGAATGTTATGTTTCCAAAAAACATATATGAGAACCACCAACTGCCATTAACAGTTTTCGCACATTCATTCTTCTGCAGAGAAAAACTGAAAACAGCGCTAAAATAGTCTGACAGCCACCACTGTTGTACATTTCCCAAAAAAATTGACTTTAATGAGCTTTTTTATTTTTGGTAATCAAAACCATACAGTTCGATTCCTGAATCAGCCATTTCTGTTTAGTGATTCAGAAACATACAGCACAGCCAGTGTAGTTGGACTCCCAAACAAATGACTCTAATGAGCCGGTTCTTTTTAGTGAATCACAAACATGCAGTGCGACAAGTGAAGTTTGATTCATGAACAAATGACTCTTATGACTGAAACTTTGTTCATATGGCAACTTAGTAAAAAAAAAAATGATGTAGTTAAAGACTGCATTTTTGTCATTCATATTTTTATAAAAAAAAAATATATATATATATATTTATATGAAGAGTTCAGATGCAAAAGCCTGTAAGTGCCATATGAAATTTTCTTCTGGAATGGTCATTTTTATGAAGCTTGTATATTTAAGTTCAGTAATTTCACTTAAATGGCAATGAAAATGACCTATAAATTGTCATTTAAGTGAAATTACTGAACTTAAATATACAAGCTTGATAGAAATGATCATTCTAGAAGAGAATTTCAGAACTCTTCATATAATATGAATGAAATATGTTGTTTGTTTAGTATTTTTCTTTAAAGTGACGTTTTAATTTAAGATTAAGCTGCAGTGCATTTTGTGCTGCCTCTAAAAAGACATTCCTCTAAGATGTTTCTCTTCATTCTGAAACTTTTTTTTTCTAAATATGTACTTTGTAAAAGTAAAAAAAAAAATATTACAGGAGCTGTTGAGGAATTCAAAACATTATTAACACTAATTACATTAATTCTTCATGATGATTCCCATATGTATATAATCCCTTATATATTATCCAAAGGAACAGTGTTGTTAGAGAAGCCTAATAATATATTTGATACCCTCAAGGATGTGAGAACACATTTCTGTTGTCTGATAAATTGTCATTTTTATTCCCTCGCTGCACTTTTGCAGCACAAACGTGTTATGTCTGTCAGCAATGATTATGAATTTAGTGCATTTATGGTCTTGTAGGAACAGTCAAAACATTTTATGTGTGTATAGCTAATTCAATGAAAAATGAACCGGGCCAAAGTGAATTACTTTTCGGTAAACACTTCTTCGATTTGTTTTCAAAGATCTATTTTGAACAAACATCACAAATTCACTGGAAAATTACCTCCAGGGGATTTGAGAGAAAACCCGTAGTGTAGCAGACAAATAGCCGTTGTGCAAATAGCAAAACAGTCGGTGTGTTCAGAGAGTCTTCATGAACATCTGAATCACAGATGATGTAGTGCACTCCGAGGCCTGACAACACGTGTTATCTGATATATAGAAACAGTGAAATTGCGCAAGACAACATGAGAAAGTTATTTCAAGATTAGCTATGTTGTCTCTTTGCTCTCTAATACATCATTTCAGCGTACTGGCAAGCACATTGAGAACATCTTGCTGGATATGTTTCTCTCGACCACGTGAAAAAGAGAGTGGGATATTTATTCACCCTGGGACTGATACCCATCTGCTATCAATGATTTTTAGAGGCGTCTTCATTATAGAACATGACGTTTATAGTACATGCCGTGACCTATGGATGTTAACATTCACAAGTATATTTTCTAAATCATGGTAGGATGTGAAACATAGCTCTTTTTTGTTCTTACATGCAACTCATAAGCTTCAATGTGGAAAGCGGCAGATGAGAAAGAAAAATAGTCCATAAAAAAAAAAAAAGATGGAGGTAAATTGGTTTTTCAGACCTCTCTAGCATCAGGCCATCAGATGTCAGTGTGTAGTGGAAAATGGAAGAGAAATGACTTGCAGTGGGCTGAGTGCGGGCGGTTTTTCTTAGCCAGCCGGGCCTGTAATAAAAGTGACACTTAGAAAGGACACGTCCACTGTGCATCCTACGACTCCTGCTGATGTTTGGCATATGTGAATGAAATACTTCCCCCATGTGCATTACTATTCATCTCAGCATGAGCGCTCACGATCAGAAAGAAGCACTGCCTTGATGGTTCTCTGCCAGTTCTAACTAGCACACATCAAACTTTTACTAGTTTGAATAGAAGGAACTGCAGGAAATTGTGTCGCTGTCACTAAATCTATCATCACTATCTCTAACATCACTAAATGATCACCAAAGCACAGAGATATCTGCCTTAATACTGTTTTGAGTGTCTGTGGTCATACTTGCTGAATACAGTGCAGTGAATAATGTACTAATGTACACTGCTTACAGTTGTGTAAATAATAGTAAGTAAAATGGATCCATTCCATTCTAACATGTAATTAGTTTTAATTTGAATGCTAAATTATTGTTACAGGACCTCATTGTATTGTTTGTATGTTTAATTCAGCGGCGTCGATGTCTCATCTTGGAAATAATTGTGGTTATTTTGCATTTTGAATCTAATTTTGTCGATTAAATTTAAAATGTTGTAACTATTGGCCACTAGATCTAATCATATGGAATATTTTTTACTTTATTTCTATAAAAAAACCTTGACTTTATATTTATACTTGTATATTTATATTATGACTATTTATTATAATTGAAGATTTATTTCTCATAAATGAGACTTTACATCTCAATTTTGACTTTTTCTCTTCTTTGCAACTTTGTCTCAGAATTGTGACTTTATATCTTATTTTAAATTTGATTTTACAATAACTTTTGTATGAATAATAATAATAAAATCCATCCATCACACTGTAAATTAATGATCAAGTGCATTGCATTATGGGATACAGTATTCCACATGCCTTTTGGAACTTGTAGTTGGTCAACATTTGCGAACTGCTGAGTATACATACATACATGCATATATATATATATATATATAGTGGTAAAAGTGTGCTATTCTGAACATAGTCGATGTCATATAATATAATAGTTCTATCATTACTTACAGAAAACTGTATTTACCGTGTGACATTGACAGTGTAAATGATGCAGTGAAGATATAATGTTTGCATTTGAAGAGGAAATGCTGGCCTGGAGTTTTTATTATTTTTTGTGCCTGTTTTGTTTTATTATGTTTTCTTTTAATTTAAAATAAGATTTTTAGAAACTAATCTGCCAAACAAAACACATTTAACTGAGGAACCAGGGCCTGATTCTTACAAAATCCAGGCCCCAAAGCTAAAAGTAAAGGGAAATGCCCTTGATACTTTACTTTACGAGAGTCTGAAGTCCCTCATCATATAATAATATATAATGCCTGCTATAGTCGCCAGCGCCAAAGCTACGGCCTTGACCCCGGCAATTATACATAGGCATCAGAAAGCCTCTCTCCAAGTCAGCTCTACCTCAAATCCTCTGACAATGCATATTAACGTTCTGCCAGGTCGACCCAACCAGAGGGTTTAACACAAAAGCCTATAACTAGCTAAGTCTTGACATTTGATCATATTTGGAGAAACACTGCGTTCTGTGATGTTGCGGACCTCACATACAAAAAAAACCCTGTGTATATTTCTCAGGCTTAAGCAAGAAAGGTGATGAATTTGGAACTCAAACCAGCTATGACTGCAAGTTTTTGTTGGCTTGTCTATTTGCTAAACAAATGAATACAGCATGTTCATGCACAGCGGATCCGCTGCGTGGCATATTGTACTTCTTTTGCCCCATTTCTTTTTCTGTAATCACTTATCTTATTTTCCTTAAAATAAGAGACATCTGAATTTTGTTAATCCATACTTGCACGTGATAAGGCAGTCCGGATGTTCACGAGACTTAATAAAGGAATAATAAAAAAAACCTCTTCCATTTGGTTTAAGATGCTAAATGCTGCTGCACATCATTTAAATCAGTTGCTTTATCTATCCACTCGTTTTACACATTGATATGTCTGTTTCCTGCTGAACCCGAGCAGGACCTCATAATGGTTTTATAGGGTTCAGCAGCTGTTTATGGGCAGCAGCTGCCAGAACCCGTATACTTTTATGAGTTGTCAGAATCTTCCAATGCATAGCGGTCTGAGCAGAAGAGCAGTGAATGTGGTGAAACACAGAGGGGGCGGGGCTTACCTGTCAACACTCTGTCAATCGTTACGGTTCAACAAGAACATAGAGAGATTAGAAAGTATTTATTAATTGCTGCCATCTTGCGTGACACACTTTTTTTTTTTTTTTTCTACGTCTGGTTATTTAATTAATATCAATTGTGTCTTTGAATTATCTTTATTTATTTGATCTGCTACTATCGATACAAGTGAATAATTACAATTTATTGTTTAATTAGCATATTACATAATTAATTACCACAAAACAAAATTAACAGGCTTAATATCTTACAATTTTGAGTGGTTGGTTTGCAGAGTGATTGTCAGTGACAATAATCAATTTGACATTTTTTTATTTAAACTTTAATTTAATTATTAAATTCCAAATATATAAAAAAATGTTTTTAGTAATCTTTTATGAATATATACAGAAACACCAAAGGGCAGAACAGGAATGCTAGACACATTTATTTGTAAAGAGCAAGCTTAACGTTTTATTAATGTTTTCAAATGCGCTTTTTTTATGTAAGGTTTCAGTGTCCTGAAGTTTAATTACAAAATTTGATTTCTTTTTGTATTACTTCAAAGGTTTTCTTGAAAACGTGACTGTGTTAAATCACGTTTGCTAACCTTGCGCTTAAACTGTTTTTGTTTTAGAACGAGACCCCTTGATCTTCAGATGTCACTCTTCATGTCCTCTGCGACTTTTGCCCCGTGGCTGCGCCGTCGCTGGCTCAGTGTTTACGCGAGCGTTAACTTCTTCAACCCTCCGATGATGAGGGCTAATCACATTTGAAATGCGGGCTCTGCTCTGTGAGTTAGTGAGTCTGGGGTAAAACAGTTTGACTTTAGGTGTCTGTCAGAGCCCTGCTGTGTTTAGACAGAACTCAAACAAGTGTGTCAGCTCCTTGCGTGATCTCACCCCCTCCACCCCACCCCCGAGTGCAGCTCGCCGCTCCATCAGCTACTCAGATCCGTCTCCGAGGTGCTAATGAGTCAGCTCGCTCGGCCCGGGAATAGTTAGAGCGCCGGGACTCCGCCTGATCGTCTGCCGAAAATCAAGTACGCAAATTCTGACCTTATCCATCCCCTCCCATCCCCATCATCTTGATTTGTAAGTAAATCATGCCTGTCAGTATAGTAGCAACCCTGATTAAAGTTCAGGGGTTTAATAGATCATTTTAAATAACCCCAAATTACTCCCCTCTCCCTTGCCGATCCACCTGGACCTCTGCCCTGGGTGCATGGCTGTTTTCAAGCAGCGCAGCTCAGGCCAAGTCCAAGCTCGTGGTTCCTGCCTATTCCCAGAGGGTCCCACGCTGCAGGCCTACACCAACATTCTCAGCTGCATTTAATCTGCCTTCAGACAAGCTGGCTATGAGAAAATGCAAAGGAAAAGGCGCACCAGTGGAGACATGGAAAATCCTGGACAGTTGGTGTGCTTTGTTCACTTGGTGAACTGGAGGCCGTCCAGGAACACCCCCCTCCCCCCTCCGCCCGCCCCGCTCCCCTGGCGATACGAGTCCGTTCCAATTAATCGTGTTTAACCATTCTAATCACACTTTAGCACATTAATCCTATTTTCAATCCAAAACACATCTGAAACGGGCAGCATGTGGAGGGATTTCTTCCCCCCCTCCCCTGCACCTTTATTGCCACCGCAAATCAGATGAAACCCAGAGACTACGGGGCCCTGGTTCAGCCTGCACTCTGACTGAACTTGGACTTCATAAAACACATGGTCCACACTTTTTTAAAGGTGGAATTTATTGCGAGATGGTGATTCCACGGCTGAAAAAAAGGATTCCCTGAAGAGTTTTCGAAATTGCCTATGATAAAGAGGCAGTTAGGAAAATGCTATTATGAGAAGGGATCAGGGGCTTTTCCGGCCCCTGCGTTATTGCTGTGTATCCCATAAACACGTACAGTCGCTGCGTCTTATCAGTCGCGCATCCAATGTCGCGGTCTTTAAACCCAATTCGTCTGTTAACGGACAGCTCCCCAGGCTGCCCGGAGTATCCAAATTCTTGTGTTTACTTAAAAAAGTACTAATAATTTAAAGCAAACGTCTATATTTCTGACATCGCAATGTATCTCTAGAGTCGATGAAATAAAAAAGGAGCTTTGCGTTGGCTTCGGCGAAGTGTCAAATTCTCCCCCGGGCTCTTCTAGTGAAATCCTCCATCCAATATGGGGAGGTACTTAAATTTTACAAGCAGTAATGTAATAAATGGCTCTGCATTGTTAATTAAGGCCTGCAGAGCAAACAGAATAAAACAGTGCCTTTAATTGCAGCTCTAAAAAGCGCTCAGCAAAGAAAGTAGTGCACGTTAAGCTGTGGCTGAGAGAGCGCAAGAGAAAAAAGAGAGAGAAAGAAAGAAAGAGAGCCCTTTGGCTTGATTGAATTTCAGGGGCATGTAAAACAGCTGGTTAATGATATTAGGAATTAGTGAAACAAACAGTAGATTTACTCATACAATAAACCCATTGCAGAAATTTTGGAAGCTGCTCAGACTTAATGACATCATTGACCTCAACCAGTAATGCAAAGCAATGATGTAATTACAGAGTGAAGCAGAGTCTCGCTACAACTTCTAAACATCAATGACCTGGTTTAGACTGAACTTTATGAACACTTTTGTCTTAAAAAATAAATAAATAAACTGTTTGGATATTATTTTCAATATAATTTCTTTTTTGTGAAATGTGAAAAAAAAAAAATCATATAAAGTTTCTTTTATTAAGCAAGGTTGCATTTATCTAATTTCTTTCAATCAAAAAATCCTGGGGGAAAAAAATGTATCACGGTTTCCACAAAAGCGTTAAGCAGCACAACAGTTTTCAACATTGATACTAATAAGAAATGTTTTGTTTTTTTATTCACCAAATCAGCATATTAATGATTTCTGAAGGATTGTGTGACACTGAAGGCTGGAGTAAAGCCATCACAGGAATAAATTACATTTTAAAATATATTTAGATAGAAAATAATTATTTAGAATTATGATAATATTTTATAATATTACTGTTATTGATCAACACCTTTTACATCTATTGTTGGATAAAAGCTGAGTTTTCTCAGAATATATCATATATGTACCATTGTTCCTCAGAGCCAAAACAGGAGTGACTCTCGGCAGCGCTTTCCTTTCCATGGTGGCTCCCCTGAGAGGCGGGACTTGTGTGTGGTTATGGAATTCTGATGACCCGTTTTTCCTTGGGTTTTCACTTATTATGTGACATCCAAATGGAGACCCGCTTTGCTTGGTTTGACGAGGCATTTTCCAGTTGGTAAAAGCAGTAACTCAAAGGTCTTTTTTAAAAACGCAGCTAGGCTTCGGGACGGGAATCATTTCTCTGATGTGTTTGAAAATATTCCACAAGATATCTAAATATAAAGTCCTGAGGTGACCATGTGTTAGCCTTTTTGTGGTTCACTGGGGAGGAAAAATGTAGGGGAAAAAACACATTCCTTTTCTTTAGCAGTACTTGGGTAAACTATTAGACATCGTAGACAAACCAAAATGTGGACTGTGAAATAACATTTAAAGCCATGATCTGTAATTATTTGCTCCTTTTGGATGAACACAGTTGGTCCAATTTATTATGTAACAACAAAAGATGTGAAATAAAACAAGAATATCACTGCCGGTACGAACCGCACACTAACTGCAGCACTAACAATAATTTAATGGTAGTGCAAACTGTATTAGGGTGACAGATTCATGGGCTGGATTGTGCTTGGCCATCACTCAGTTATGATATTCCTCTAAAGAGGGTCATTGGATATTGTCCTGGAAATTCAGACATGAAACAACTTTGGTTGACTATTTGGTTTCTTATGCCTGTAATACCTTGGTGAGAGCTATGGTTATGGTTTTAGCTCAGTCACAATTATCTATTTCCAGTGAATGATCTGGCCCGAGATGATTTTTTGCAACCATTTCGGTTCTATACACTGTACGCACCATGTTGAAAAATCCCACAATTATAAAAATGATATTTAAGATGTTTCTTTGGATAAGAAAAGCCTGCTTTCTGTAATAGCTCTCTGTCTAGTGAAATTGTTGCCGGTTGTACCACATAGCTATTATATCGGAGCAGAATATGAGCATGTTGAAAAGGAAAAAATGCAACTTTTCTCCACTCAACAGCAATGTGGAAAATAGAACCGTATTAGTGTTGCACAAGCTTGCAGAATGACTCTTTGTTCCTCGACTCTCTTCTCAGCCATCACTTGCAAAATAAATAGGTTGGCAGCGGTCAAAAACACAACGAGACAGAGAATGTGTACTCTGGTGGCTTTCCACCACCCAGTTGCCGATGTGTTTGTAAGTAGGCCGCAAGTGTGAGCAATCACTGGAAATTATACGCTTTTAGAGGGATTTGATATAAGGTATTAAGCCCGGCTGGGATGTTTGGCAGCTCAAATCATGGAGAATTAGATTCAGGGACAAGATGGGCACCACAAGCTGAGCTTTTTTAGGTCTCATCAAATCACATATTTTCCAACTGTTTGCCGAGATGAATTGGATCCTGGTAGATTTCGGTAATAGGATAAATGCAGACGTAGAGGCACTTGCGTAAAGACGGGGCACCACATGGTAGGTGGGATGGAAACTTTATTCTAAAGCTGTCTGCCCTGAAAGAGTCCTCTTCGACAGAAACATCCCAGGAAATTTAAGACATTTCCAAAGGGCAGAGGTGGAGGATCGAGAACTAACATACATCTGGTGCTTCTTATTCAGCCTACTTCTTGAGTTTACATGCAGGGAGAATCCACTGAGAGCATGGGTGATGTCTTTAGCGTCTAAAGTGGGGAGAGGGGCATTTCTCATTCTACCATCAACTTGCACTGTGGGCGCAGAGCCACGCAATCAGGTCCAAATTTCAGGCTTGGTTTACTGTAATGTCTGACATGCTCTTTCAGAGTGCGTGAAGACAGTAACTCATATGAAATCATTATATCACTGTATGGCTTTATCGAATTCTGTCAAGGGGCCTCTTGTTACCTACTGATGAAACAAATGTGTATGTGCTTTCTAGGAAATTACAAAGCTGCTGCAATTTTAGTGTAACCAATCTTCATGTTTTTTGAAAGGTACATGTCCAGACCACGTAATATTTGATACACCCTGTTTTGCTTTCACATGTATTATGCATGAACATTTTGGCTACTCAAATTTCCCAAGGCATTTAGTAATTCAAAATGTTTCCTGACAAAAAGAATGTCTTTGGTAAAAAAAAAAAAAAAAGCGTAAATAAATACATTTTGGTGCAGTCAATGTCTGAGACTAGGACACATTTTATTTCATCTTATATTATGATGTTAGGATTTTTATTGCCGCCTTCCTGTTTTTTTTTTTTTTTTTATCCAATTTGTCTGAAAAGCCAAAGTGTCCATTTTTATTTCTCGGAACACATTATTATTTTATGATTAATGTTTTTTTTTTATTTATATATATATATAAACAAATACATGCACTGATGTCGTGCTGAAGACTTCCAAGTGAAAATCTGCTCAGGTTTAGTTTCAGATGTACTTGAATCTGTAGTAATGAGAAATAACAGACATAGCAAATCAGCAAATAAAGTAATCAGGAACATATGTAATGAAAACCTAAAACAAATTAAGGGTTATGGCATGAGGAACTCCATTTAATTTCTATCTCTAAATACATCTTCCCCATATCAATATAATCTAATCTGGGGTGCGCCCAGCCAAGAACAATATTCACAAAGACAAGAAATTGCATATTTGGACAGATTTGTGTTTACGAGGTACAGTGAATAAAAAAAAAGAAAGGTTTCTTCATCAGTGAAGAGTAGCTATTAAATTATTATGTTTGTAATGTGACTCAGCCAAAAGAAAGTGGAAAAAGGAGGTTGTGTGTGTGCTTGTGTGTGTGTGTGTTTGTTCTGTGATGCAGCCAGAAGCTCGGAGCTCAAATGCATTTGTGAGTCTATACTGCAGAAAACATTACACTGAGCACTCTAAAAAATGATGTGTGTCTGACGTTCAGCCTAGCTTTTATTTTCATGGAGGGAAAAAATTGTTCGGCAAACATCGGGTAGTGTTTAAAACTTTTCTATTGCCAGTTTTGACATATGGACGTGCTAAAATGTTGTGATATTGTAGGACTATTTCCTTGTCAGACATTTTTGTGTCTGAGTAAAAATGTATTTATGGTGCCATTACATATGTGGCATTGCTGCAGAGTGCAGACGTTCAAATCAGTTTCAGCGTCGAATGCATGGCCCGTCACTGTTGATGGATACTGTGTCATCTTCATTAATAAGGTTTTAATTGACACCTATTTATTAAGGGAATAGTGTGTGTAGTACTTTTTCAGACTGGGACAGATTGTATTAATTTTATATTAAACTCTCCATTTTGTGTTCTGTTTGTAATCCAGAAATATGTTAGATTGTATACTAAAATCTCTCTCTCTCTCTCTCTCTCTCTCTCTCTCTCTCTCTCTCTCTCTCTCTCTCTCTCTCTCTTTTTTTTGTCTAATTATGTGATAATTTAATGTTATGATTTGTTTATAAATGTTTTTATATACTGTAGTTGTATATACTTTACATAGAGTGTGTATAATATATATTATACTGTATATAAAATTATATATTCATTATAAATTTTATAGATCATTATAATTTATAATTTTATAGAATATAATTTTGATTATTTATAATATATAATAATATAAATAAATGATTTATATTTTAAATTAGTATTATTACTATGTATAGATTATATAATATATACATTTATTTAATACAATTATATATGTATATATACATGGGTGCATAACCTTTTTGGTCTGGATCTCAAGGGAGCACCTGGAGATGCTGCTTGGTACTCACACTTTTTGCGGCACACTTATCCTACAAGCAGTCATCATCACTTTCTTCCTGACTGACTGCTCTCCTCACTATAACACTATTTGTTCACTGTAGAAATTAAATATAGGTTCAAACTGTATTTTTTATTTTATTTTAACATTAATGACAGGAATATTAGGCTGCTGTCACTTTAAGACTGAATGCACGGGCCGAATATACTGAGACACATACGGTTTCTTTTTCAACTGTTCACTTATGACATAACCGAGAGAATACTTGCCGAGATGGGTATTTTGACATAATTTTGTGCGTTCGTTCAAACTCAAGTAAACGCTGTTCCAGCGCTGTCTGAAACGCGCCTCTCTCTGCGTGCGGCTGTGCGCACAGATAACAGCACGCAAGTCCCGATTTTCGCCTCCTCTTTCGGGTTTAAAATCGTTTGAATGTGTAAATTGGCAAATGATAAACCCCTATTAACAACTAATAATTAATGAACACACTTAGGTCTGTAATCGGGTAATTTCTGTGCCAAATGAAATTGACTATTTTCTCTGCAAAGGAAAGCTATTGTCGAACTCCAAGACCAAGTTCACCCCTTTGTAATTGAGGATAGCATCTACATGGTGGGCCTTCAGTGGTCCAGGACTTGAAGAACGCCTGATTGCTACTCTAAAACCAAGAAATTTGCCTCAGCAAGCGTCTCGACAGCCAAATGAAAAGGAGAATGTTACTACAGAGAGCACGTTATAAACCAGCCCATATTGTAAGTGATCTTAATCCCCCAATCTAACCACTTGTATTCCCTTTTTTCCCTTGAAATGATTCCAGTCGCTCTTTGGCAGGGGAGACCCACAACCCAAGTTTGGTGTGAAGAAGATTTCCAGATCTGTGCAAGTGGAATAAAAGGAGGGGTCGGGGAGACCACCCGTAAGGATCAGATAAGAGCATGGTAAGCCTGGCCCGAATCAGTTTGGCATTGGAAATTACAGTGATGTTTGCATGGGGGGGAAAACATTCCCCTCCGCTCTCCGCATAACCACACTATTCTCAGTAATAGATTTCAGGAGGCTTTTTTGCCCGCGTCGGTGGTTGTTTATTATTGTTCCAAATGATAGAGTGCAGAGCTGGTGGGGGGGGTGGGGGGGGGCGATGAGGAGGGGGGAGGGGGGCACTGAAAACAATCATCGTCAAACTCGAGTATGCTGACTGTCACTCTAGAGAAAGGCTTTTGGAACGGCCGGCGAGAAGGAAAGATTTATGGTGTCTTAAAAGACACGCTTTAAAAAGCAATGGTCTCGGTTTATGGATTGAAAACACTTTTGTGAAACAGGCTGTGCTTGTGCGGGCCACGGTCTGCGTATGCAAGTGTGACTACAGGTGAGGGCTCGCTGTTGACTCACCTATGCAAGCACTTAAACCGATGCTGACAGAGTGAGTACGTCTGCATGCTAACAACTGAGCTCTGCCTTTGTAATCCTGCAGAATGGAGAGGGAAAAAATAATAAAAGAGTCCGAATTAGCTTAACAGTTTAACATGTTTGTCTTCCCAATTGCTCCATTGTAAGGATGACTAGAAAAGCTGCGGATTAGTGGGGTCAGATGGGTTTCATTCAGAACAGCAGCCTATTGTGTAAAGCAACATTTCTGAAAGGACAGTGAGTCTGGAGATCACCATAATAGTATTGTTCTTTCCAACCGCCCACCCACTGCAAGAGATTTGTGATTGTGCTTCTGGGGTGTTTTTAGTTTTACTTGTTTAAGTGCTGTCCACTCGATGTTGGAGAACGAAACATCACTGATAAAACTTTGCACAGAAAAAAAAGATATAATAGGGAAAATGAATAGCAGGTAAAGCCTGAGGTTATCCATGGAAAAGTGAAATAACTGATTATTTCGTATCATGACAGTAACTCATACTAAATTTAATAACTGCAGGTCATTTCTTCTCTGAAGGATGGCGTGCAATCGGAGAGGCTGACTTAAGGAACAACTGAATTTTTTTAACTAGCATCATTCATTGCCTTGAAAGTACACGAGGTCTATTTAGCTAGATGGAGAAACACTATCCAAATTCTCCATCCACAAACAGGCCTAGTGGTTGCATTTCACTGTTGATTTAATAGAAATAAAACAGGATGGATTTGGGGATATTTCATTAATCTTCCTTGCCTTTCACTTGAGAGGAAATTAAACCAAATGGAGTTCAAATCTCAACTCCACCATTGTGCTCAAGGCTGCCAATGTCCATTCTCCCTTTGGCAAGGTAAGTCTCAATTCGCTACACAAATTCCTTCCTGATCCCCATTTCACTGCACTGGGTGAGGTTTCTGAACCCAGCATATGTGCAGGTGTAAAACTGTAACACTGTGTTAGCAGTAATACACTGATACAAATAGCTCAAAAATAGCCCGGCAATTAGCTTTGCAGAATATTCCATATGACTTAGATATTTCTGTAAAAAGCATGATGGGAAATGGACTGCAAAGAGTTGTGACATTGAAGCATTTTTATCTGCAGTTTCTAAAACGCATTCAATATATATGTGAAAACTTTTGTTACTGTTAACACTTTGACTACCTTAATCATAAATTAAAATGTAAATTTAGTGCTGGGCAATGATTAATCACACCCAAAATAAAAGTTTGTGTACTGTTTATAATTATTTTGTATAGATAAATACACACACATGCATGTATATATTTAATAAAAAAAAATATATTTATATATACGGTAATATAAATTGTATAAATATATACAGTATATAGGCTACATGCAAATATTTATTAAATATATGCATGCATGTGTGTATTTATATATACAAAATAATTATACACAGTACACAAACTTTTATTTTGGGTGCGATTTAATCGCGATTAATCGTTGCCCAGCACTAGTGTCAATTAACCTTGGCGCAAATGTAGATGTCATTAAAAAACATGTTCATTTGTGAATGAGGGTTAATCCACTGCGTGCACTTCTCTAGATTTAATTCTGGAAAAAAAGAATTAAAAAAGAACAGCTTTTATCATGCATGTCACTATTACAGACAACAAGGTTTTACCGTTTTTTTGGTTGTTTTTTTAATTGCCATAAAATGGCTTTTATAATAACTATCCAAAGAAACAGTGCAAAACCAAAAGTGAACATCGCGGACTGCAACAGTTGCTGATTGGTCAATAACATTTTTAAGGCGGGGCTTATGGAAGGGTCGAGGGTTCAGGTAAACATTACAAAAGCATTGCTAAATATCCCTATCATCCAAATTCTCTGAATAAAGATTAAATGCAAATACTTTTTCTTAATAGTTGATGACATTTCATATTTTTGTAGATTAAATATTTAGATAACCACTACACAACACAATTGTCAGATTCAACTTTCAAACTATCATTTTCTCCTATGTTATGCTCTGTAAAGGAAAGCTACAAGATGCCCAGACCGCATCGGCTCAAACAGCGCTTTAAGCATTGCTGTCTACCACAATAAACTCAAATACACATTGTTCTGATTGAATCAGCTCTCGATACAATCAAAATAATCGCAGAGCCAATAACAACATTCTGAAGCAACCCATAATGTAATATGTTGCATCGGGGTTGTCTAAAGGTTCCCGACACTATAGCCTGTGTTTTTAACCCGCACGGTGCAGCTGAACAATGACTGGTTTAAATCTCCATGTCAGTGACTGGGGGAATCCTATACGACCTTTTGAACAAACGGACAGAGCAACAAAACTTTTTATTTGTTGTTACTGAGGCATTGCAACTTACCCTGAAGCTGCACAGAGGATAAACATTCAATTCATTAAATGGAAATGTGGGAAATGACCGCAGCAAGGAAGGGGGAAATAAATTTAACAACGCTCCTCCAGGGCAAAACGCTTACAGTTTGAGGGTCGGAGGGCCGCATTAATATGTATTTCCAATGATTATTGAATTATGTTTATGATATGTTTCCTGAGCCTACATAGCATTAGTGAAGCTTTATTGGTAAATCCGTTCGCTGCGCGCTCCAGTTACGGCTAATGAGGGTAATTATTGCATAGCTTAAATGTAATACTGTATTTGATTCTCAGGCTCCTGAATAACCCGCGCGCTGGCACGGTGAGTCTCGCGCGCTAACAAAAGGCGCGTTGAGCCCCGGTGAGCGCGCGCTTTGCGCCCCCGGGTCCAGAGGCCAATACACTGATGCCTCAATAGGGTTAATACCCCACCGCATAAAGACGGGATTAGGGCCTAGCTTACACAACGAGGAGGAAGAAAATTGAATGTTTGGGAGAAAATATGCGGCTAATTCCATTCTGTCATCGGTGGATATTAAAGATTATTAGCTGGCACGTTCACTTATTTGTAAATTACAACGGCAGCACTGTGTAATTTGAAAAGCCAAGTGAAACAGAGCCACTCTTGTGCAATGCAGCGTGTTAGAGTAATTCACTATAGCCTCACAAATGGATATCGTTCTCTTAACATTTTACAAGGCTGTTGAGATATAGATTTACAATAAGACATTTCTGAAAGAAAGAAAAGCGTCTATAGACAAAATTTTGTGACAATTCTCAAATCAAAGGCTAATGACGAATGGAAAGAGGATTTGGAGAAGTCATTTGGATATGCAAACGTATGCAAAGCATTTACAGTGTTTTACAGAAAAGAATTTAAATTAAAGTGGGACAAAAGAGAGGACTGACAAACAAATCTCCTCTGCTATAGTATCAGCCAGGCCAGGGTCTTTGGCACCTGTGGTGGATTAATGGAGACCACCACCAGTAGCAGGCTGAGGTAAAGCTCAGAGATTGAGTTTCTACTTTAAGTTGCCGTCGTCGGTCCAGGTGCTCTCCCGTAATACCTCCCAGATCCAGACAATATGTTTCTGTTTTACTGCCTCTCTTCTTTCCCCACATCATCCGGAAGTCAAAACACCATGATCAGTTTTTGCTTTTATTTAAAAAGCCAATTATGCAATTCATTTACATTGACTATGTATTTAGCAATTTTGCAAAGCCTTCCCCTTGTAATATTTTAAAATGAGCTGTCAATCATCTCAATTTGTTAATGTAGCATGATGTTGTAGTTAAAATGATACATTCACAGAAGATAAAGATAGGCATCTGTGGTTGCAGTGTTCTTTGCACACCTGTGCCCTCTAATGGCAAGCATGTCACAGACGCCTCATTGTTGCTGTCCATGGTGTTGTCCAGCCTTTTAGAGTCATGTTAATGTCAACAACACTTATTAGAAATTATAAAAGTGTCATACTTTATATAAACAACAAACTCCAACTCAAACTGGGAGTACCAACCTGTAGCGCAAAAGTAAATACCACTTAGAGGCCTTAACGTGTCTTTGAGTCAAGAAAAGAAGGAAAAATTAAAAGAAATTGGAGTGTCACAGGACATTAAGAAGCCTGAGTTAACGCACTAATATGCTGCATTCAATTCATTTGTGACATTCGCTGTTCTGATGTTTTGATGGATTGATTCTAGGTTCCATTATGATTCTGTCACGTCCTTCAGCACCCATTTGAAATTCTTGTGATTCCTGCATGGGCAAATTAGCTCTTTACAATGGCTCTCTGACAGGAGAGAGAGTGCAGAGAGGGATGTTTGATTCTAAGATGTGTAAATGTGTCCCTGATTCTCATCTTAACGCTCGGTTAGATAACAAGCCACTGCATGCTCCTGTCTCAGAGCGGTACAGCCAGAGGACCAGCTGCTTTTAATCAGTAATTACTGAGACTGGCTGATAGTTTCACACTAGAAATAATGATTAATAAGGCCTCATATAGAGAGAGGTTCTTTTATGCACAATGACAGCTTCTCTGCGTAAATTCTTTTGGAAATTGTGTAAAATGTAAGAAGTGAACAGAAAACGGTCAGAATGGGCAATAACAATGTTTCAAAAACTGAATAAAAAAATTCAACATTTTGACTTTGCCACATGCTATTGGTTATTCAAATCTTTCTCTTTGATGAAAAAAAAGGCTTTCTCTGGATAATAAAGTTAGTATAGAGATTTTACATGCTGTATAAAAATAACTTAGTTAAAATTAGTTTTAAAGAGAGCTTTGACTTATTTTCTGTGTTTGCCACCTATTTAATCACTAAAAGCACTAATTTAAAACAACAAAAATCTCTAAATTTAATTTTTTTTTTTTTATGTCAGCGCTGGTCCGATGCACAACTGTGGAAATTATATTTCATTGAATTAAAAACTCCATGCAGGCCTAAAAAGATAAACACATTTTTAATAACAACAACTGATTCAATTGAGATGCTTAAGTGCTTCAGTCCCTTTTGAGGATTTAGTATTTGTTTAAAGTAAAAATGTGTAAAAACTAGTGCTGTCAAATTGATTAATCGCATTCAACAAAAGTTTTTGTTTACATAGTATATGTGTGTGTATATATTATTATTATATTTATATATATTATATATGTCTGTGTGTGTATACTGTATATATACACACACACATATTATATATATATATATATACATATATACATATACATATATATATATATACACATACATATACATATATATATATATATATATATATATATATATATATATATATAATATTAATCGATTTGACCGCCCTAGTAAAAGCATAAGACCTTTTTGAAAGCACTGCTGTTGTTCCTGTTATGTGAACAAACTGGAAATATCAAAAATCTAGTTGAAAAGTAGAAATAGTGAGCTGTTATTGTCTCAGACATCTTCACACATAACACCAAACACTTTTTTCACTCACAAAATATTCACATTTAATTAAAAAAACATATCATAAGCAGTATAGTAAACATTCCAAAAGTTTTCGAGTGAATATTTTCTAATCTTTGTAAGTCACTGTATGTGCTCTGGTCTCAAGCTCTCAAGGCGTCTGTCGAACTGTTGCACCAGTGAATGCCTGTGTTTCAGCACTGTAGAATTCAGCTCAGGGGGTCCTACAAAAGACATACTGTAAAACAGGCACCCGCCATATGACAGCCATGACATGAACAATAAATATGGATTTCTCGCAGGCACCAGTATGGAATGAAAGATTAAATGCAAAGAAGCCCTTTAAATCCAGTGCCAGGTTCCCTTTCTGTCCCTGCTGAAATACACAGGAAATAAACACTGCTGTCTGGCACTGTTCATGGCTCTGCCTCTGTCTAGCACTATAAATGCAACACACACACTTGGGTGTTTTGTGGAGGTCCACATAGGAGGAATGTATCTATCTATCTGTCTATCTTGACATTCATTCATCCACACAGATATTTTCTCTCTGAGACATGATGACATGTAAAAAAACGAAATGGAGAATTGTGCACTTGATGCGATCGGGAGGCTCTGACAGCCTGTCTCACTCTGAGGTTTGTTTTTGCTAGTTAAAATGTGGTTATATTACAAAGTCCCTTTTGATTTGCTGCATTACGATAGATTTTAGAGATCAAGGCTTTGAAATATATGTTGTGCCGTGAAGATGCCGGTGTGCGGACCCTCTATTGTAGAGGCCTGTCTATGCCTGTCTGCAGAGCCACCATTTACTCTCTGTGATTGATGTCAGCTATTCAGCATGTAAGTGGTGGCTTCACACCTCTTTCGCGGCTTTTAATTTCAAATGGCCATCTCGTTTTTTTTCAATCCTTTTTACTACCTCCTTTCAGTGCCTCTTGAAAGTTGAGATACATGTACAAAAAGAGGAAATAATAATGCTATAGGTGCCTTTTTGAATTACAGAGTGCCTAGAGAGCAGAGCTGAAAATGCAAGTATCCTTTCATTCAGTCATAATAGGCTAAAGTGTTTACATAAGGGCTAAGGGCCAATCAATGTGTCAAAATTATGCTAGAAGTTAAATGGTGTAATGTATTTTTTAGTATTACAAATAAAGTAAAACTGCTCACATGTGTGTGAATTTGTATTTGTACACACACACACACACATATATACATATATACACCAAATTGACTTTGGTACTATATATATATAGCTCTTATTGACTTTGGTTCTTATATATATATATATATATATATATATATATATATATATATATATATATATATATATATATATATATATATAAGAACCAAAGTCAATTTCTACCAATGAAGAGTTCAAATAATTTCCGCATAGTTAAGCACATTGTTCCCGTTTTTAATCATGCGATAAACATGCAATTATTACAACAAAAGGCACCTATTGAAAAGTAATTGCCGCTCGTAATAAGGCAAACTTCCACGCGTAAATGGCCCTGCATTTAAGTATTTATTCCTGTGATAACTTGTGACCATTGATAGGCCGAGATTTTAATAGCCCCTCATTGTTTCATTTGCGTGTCTTATAGCCTACGTTCTGTCAATGCGGTGGTTTTCAGCCTTTTTGACTCCCAGGTCCCCCATTACAATATTCGAAGCCCGCTTCATGTGGACTAAGGTATTTCTCCTCGTCCTTCTACTGTACTGACGAATATGCTTGTTTTCAAACCTTTAAAAGGACCTTTAAAAGTAAAACTAAAAAGGACCAAATGAAGTGACAATTAAATGAGAAATAGACTATATCAGTTTGAATGTTGCACATCTTGATTTCCTTTGGCGATTTTGGTGTTTAGCTTACAAAATTAAATAGGCTAATAGTAAAATTTAAATTATATAGGCCTATTTTATAATAAATTAGGCTAATAATATAATACTAAATAATGATAGTATCCCTATAGAAGTTTGCTGAGGCCCCCTGACTGAGAACCACGTGTGGCAGGTTCATGAGAGAGTTTTTGCGCATCTACATTTTTTGTTCTGCAGTTATTGTGCTTGTACATAATTAGTAGATTTGTGTGATTCCGTCAATTTAAATCAATTTTATAGGCCTACACGATGGATAGGCTACAGACAGCGTATAAACACAATATGAATGTGTTATTCATAGTTTAGATTTAGTTTAGGCTAATCAACCGTGCCATGCCACGGATACGCTTCCTGGATCTCCTCTGGTTTCCCAATAAACATTCAGACATTACAATTGCGCGATGTTGGTGATAAATTGAATAGCCAATGTGAGCAAGCAGCATCTTCCTACATGCAAATTTCATTTGATCAAGCAATGTAATTGCAATAAGTATGTTTTAGAGCTGGAGAATAGAGCCGCTAATGGTCGTTATCTTATCACAGCGAGGGTCATATGTTCATTGAGCGCGTGCTTATTGGAGGTGTTGTAAGTTAACACGCGCGATTTCCTCCCTACCGGGAACCCGCTCGTGATGGAGTAAACACGCTAATCTGCTCAGCATTATCTCCCGCGGACAGAGCGCGACAGTCGTGTCAGACCGAGCCTTCTGCAAATAACATGCACTATTAAGCAATTTAAGATATAGTCCTTGGTAATGCAGCGGAATCTGTGGACATCAGTTCAGGGGTAAAAAAGAGGAATAAATAAATAGATGTGTATACGAAGCATTAGAGAGTTCTGTAACTCAGTGATTTTGCATTGTGTCTCAAACTTTGATATAATAGCCTAAGGCTATATTTATCTGCTATAAATGTATATAGGCTAGTTTAGAAACCGTTTTCCTAAACTTTGTAAATTGATGTCAAGTAGCCTATAAAGAGTTAGCACTAAACAGACATTTAATATGATAATGTGCATTCTGTTGTTTTTAAACAAATTAATTATTTTATGCCATCATATTGTACATTTTTAATTTTAAACAGTAAACATTAAATCGTAAACGACTAGAAATACACAAAACCGAAAGTCTCAACAGTTCTGTCAGATATAGCCTATACCATTTTCTGGGTCCAGTATAGAAAGTAATGTTACAAGCCACGTCTGCTCAATCATTTATTTTTATATTTTTTTCATAGACGAAAAGCTTGGGTGGATGTTATCAGAACCTGCTGATTCAGATGATGCCTAACAATCGCAAATCAATTAATAAGACACGAAATTATACTCTCTTGTCTCAAAATTAGTTTGTCCTGCAAATCATTTATATTTTTACATAGCGACTTAAAACCTCTCCTGTCACCTCTATTACAACACTTCCCGGTTTTAGAAATTGACAAATAAATGATTTGATAGGAGTGTCTGTTGATGTGAGAGCGAGATGATATGCATTTTTTAAAAATCTAAATAAAAACGATGCTCACCTGTTAGGACTCAGAATCTGTGTTTGCTGAAGCGAAGTCGCTATTCTTCTCATCCACACAGGAAAAAAACGGATGCATTTTACGCATAAACAACTTTACAGCTATATTGGATTTAAAAAAAACAAAAACAAAAAAACTTTCTAAGTATTTTCATTTAAAAAGAGGAAATAAAACTAGACAACCATTTACAACCAAATTATAAGTGTTGACAGAATTAATCTGACTGTCTCTTTAAAAATGCTGGCTGGAACTAAATTATTTGTTTCAAAAGTCAGCAAATAACTTTAATCGAATTAATTCTCAATACACAGATCGGTGGTTTTCACGCCATTGTGTGCTAACCTTAAGCCCAGCCAATCTCTTATTGGAGAAGTCATTCACAAATCCTTCAATGACGTCAGCGGGGTATAAAACTGAGCAGGAGGTTTAGCTCAGCCACAAACGAGTCACTGAATCTCTTGCGCTTGGTCACTCTTTCCAAAGGGAAAAAACTCGAAGAATTCGCTCTTTTTGCTACTATGAGGAAAACCTGTGAATTTTGAAAGGACTACGAGAACATTTCAGTACGGTTGGCACCAAGTCTCAAACATCTTTTCGCTTGTGATGCCCGCTGGGATGTTTAGTATCGACAGCATCTTGGCAGGGAGACCCAGCTGCAAGGACTCGGTTCTGCTCCATCGGAATGCTCCGGTTGTGTTCTCCAACTTGACGGAATCCTTGTACACAGCTGCTGGTGAATTTAACGGACTGTATTCACACACAGGACCTCCAGCTCCTAACTTACAATCGATAAATGGAACCAGGATAGGCTACAACAACTACTACTATGGACAACTTCATGTCCAGGGGCCGACTGGGCCAGCTTGCTGCGGCGCAATACCAACCCTCGGCTCGCAACAGTGTCCGTGTATTCCCACAGGTATGTTACTTTTATTGCTTTCTTTGCACGGTTTGTAGCATATATGTCTTTTTTTCTATATTTATTGCAGTGCATGTTTCAGAATTCTCTTAATAAAATGCACGGTGGATTTTGCTCCTCTTCATTTTTGCTGCACATTTTAAATAAAGGGCTGCTATTACAGCCAAGTTAAGTTTTATAGTCCGGTGTGGTTAGTTAGGTAGCATTAAACCAACACGATCATCTGACGAACCTAATTGTTACATCGAACATTTTTAGTCTAAAAAAAAGAACGCGATAAAGAATGTTTCTTGATAAGAAGAGGACTTTTTTAGCCATTTTTGTTTACGTTTTACATAAGTTCGATAACTTTGAAATTTTATATTTATGCAGTGTATTCCAAAAAATCATTTGATCTTATTTTCAGGTTACGATAGCGCCGGTTCAGTGCTTATTTCTCCAGTCCCACATCAGATGATGTCGTACATGAACGTGGGCACCTTGTCCAGAACCGAGCTACAGCTACTCAACCAGTTACACTGTCGGCGCAAGAGAAGACACCGAACCATATTCACCGACGAGCAGCTGGAGGCACTGGAGAACCTTTTTCAAGAAACCAAATACCCTGATGTTGGCACACGAGAACAACTGGCACGAAAGGTGCACCTACGTGAAGAGAAAGTAGAGGTGAGTGACAGTTTTTTTAATAGTTAACACTTAAAATGAAAGTTAACGTTGTTTTGCAGCCCATTTACAAAATGTATAATATGGCTGAGGTTCTCACACTGTTACAAAATTTTCATGATTTGTTATCACATTTTTTTTTTTTTTTTTTTAGTCAAACCATCTTACATAATTTATGTGGTTCAGATAATGTAGTATTTTGAGTTTCTGTTGATTGAAACAACATCCTTCATTGTATCAACTCAAATTTTAAATGTCAAAGAACTCAAAATTTTAAGTTAAACCAACAATTTTTATTTTTTTACAGAGTAATGATACTGACACACGTGTCAGTAGCCTATTTAACCTATTTAATTTAGAATTATTTTGTGGAGCTGCCTGTAATTTCACACTGCTATTGCCATCACAAGCAAGACCTAACAGCGTGGACATTCTACAGCATTCCATAAAAAAGGCCACACAATAGTTAATACAACTGGGGTTTTAGGAAGACAAATGCACAGTTAAAATTTTTATTTAAATTTTATTCCATTTCTTTCTTCAAAAGAAAAAAACTTTTTTTTTTAAACGTGTTTGTTAAAAGAAAGTAGACTAACACGTAGTAGAAATCAGTGCAATTGTGACAAGTTATATATATATATATATATATATATATATATATATATATATATATATATATATATATATATAAAATATATATATATAACACTCGAACACTTTTTAGTAACCACAAAAGTTACATTTGAGTTTAGTGAGAATGCGCTTAGAAGAAGTGTTCGCTTGAGGAGTAATCAGTGAAAATCAGTATCAACCACTGTAATTTATCCCTTTATTACAGATTCACATCACAAAATCGTTTAGTGTTTTGTAACGCATTTAAGATATTATTCTAGTTCGCGGTGCCAGGGGCGCCAAAGTCTATTTGGGTTGTGTGAGACGAACCTCAATGAAAATTAGGCTATAGAAATTCCTCGACCCCCTGAAAGTCAGTGAATAATTCGCACACTTTATAAAACAAACACGAGATTTCAGATGACATCTGTATAATCTTTGTTTTTTTATATTCTTAAAATTAAACATTTTACCCATTTTCTTCGCTTAGGTTTGGTTCAAAAACAGACGAGCAAAATGGAGAAGACAGAAAAGGTCTTCGTCAGAGGAATCAGAAAACTCACAGAAATGGAACAAATCCACGAAAACAACCACAGAGAAAATCGAGGAAGGCAAAAGTGACGTGGATTCTGACAGCTGATAAATAGAATATGAAACCGGAAAATCTTGCACAAAATACGATTCGGACTTTATGTACATATTGTAAAGTACTATGTGAGTAGGAGTAAAATGTGTTGTCATGCTGTTGCACAGATGTATAGTAAATGTTACCTTTAACAATGATATTGTTATTTATATTAATTTAAATTTACACAGACAAAATAACTTGGATTCTGGCCATATAATTGCCTACCTGATATACTGAAATCGTTTTTGAAGTCTTGTCGTAGATATACCAAAATAAAATGTTCTGGAATGGGCTGTAACTGACATGTACGATGGCAGGACGATAAAGTTTGAAATTGATTAAATCAGCGTTTAACCGCCTGAAAAAAAAAAGAACATAAGCAACTATTAAAGTAATATCTAAAAAAAAAGTTTGATTTTTCGTATTTATTTAAAATGTTGCAAATATTATCAAGCATTTCAATTCACCGAGTCCTCTTAGGATTTGCTTATTATCAGCATTTGTTAAACGAGGGATTTTCTAATTTAGATCTGTATGCTATAATAATATTTTCATAAAGTAGGCTCGAGAGACCTTACTCACTATTCAATGTAATTTATCTTTATGCCTGGGGGTAATGAAAAGATATTTTAGCACACTGATTGTGAACAAGCTTATTAGAAATTAGAACTTGACATGAAAATGTCACAGGATATCTCATTTGTATCTCTTTTGATAAGTCCAAAAGTCAAATCATCAGAGCCGATAAACGGCCAGAATGGATTGTCATATAATCTTACAGCACGCTGATGACCCCTAATAATGGAGTATTGAATGGTGTAAAAAGCACCTGTTCTTTTTTCTTTTCTTTTCTTCTTCTTATTTTTTTTTAACAGTTTGCCTGAATGTATTCAAACGTAGCAAAGCAAACAGAACCACATAGCCTACAGTTTAATGATTTTTTTTTTTTTTTTTAAGCGAATTTCCCTGGGTATTTATATGTAGGCTATATAGGCCTACACATGTAAGCTACGTTTATCCCTATTTATAACTGCCGAAAAAAAATCAAACGGTGAAAAGAACCTCAAACGCGACATCTATTGGCTACCGACAACATTCATTGGCCACGTATTATATCGTTATTGCTTCTGGTGTTTTGACGCTGTCATGCGTTTATTCAATGTTGTGTTGTCACTTTATGTTCACACTACTGCACTCAGTAGGCCTAAATATATTTTCTTCTTATAGTCACTTGAACACATCGAAGTCAATTTAAGTCACCTAATTTTAACCCGGGATAAGAACTGTGGCAGTGTGATAATGCTATTCTGTTTCTTAAACAAGCTCCTAAAATGTTTAAGATGTCTGCCTTATGACTAAACAGATTTTTTTTTTTTTTTTTTTTTTTTTACATTTTAGCACATGCAATATTTTTACTACATAATTACGGTTTATTAAAGGTCTCTCACTCCTGTCCAATGACACTTGCCATTTACATTTTAAATTCCAGGTAACTTTTATAATAACAATAATTAAGTATAGGCTATTATATTATATTATATTATATTATATTATATTATATTATATTATATTATATTATATTATATTATATTTGCCACTTTTAAAATGAATTAGCCTGCCCCTAAACAAGCTAACGATTTCCATGAAATAGTCCAAATATATTAACCCCACAAACATTTCAGTTTCTGTGTTATCTCCTGCTAATGGACCATAACATCTATCCACATGAGGGTGTGCAAGAGGAATTATATGAAAACTGCAAATACAGATGTGCGTGTTTGCCTGTGTGTGTAAGGAATGGACAGGTATACTGCATATTTAAAAGAATAATTACAGCTTAGTCTGTTTTGAAGGAATATAAGCTACTTAAATATGATTTGTGACGCTGGCAACATGCCACGTCTTGCCTGTAAGAGCACTCTTTTTGGATTATATTGACAATTTTCTCTTGATGAAACGCAGATCTTGAGTCTTGAAGGGCAACAGTGTGGGCCGAATATTTATTTGTGTTTATGTGCTTATGCATTTGGGCTATTTATCATCAAAAATAAACATCCATACCCAGTCCGTAAGTGTATTGACTCAGGGCAGCATGTTTTTCCAGACATGAAGCTGATTAAGTGTGATGTTTTTTACTAAACACTCCAGCAATTGAAGACATTGGTATAGTTTCTTAACAATTTGTTATTCCTTCACAGTAAATAGTTAGTTGAGTGATTTTAAATCACAGTCTGCTCCTCTGTGTACCTTCGGTCTCCTTTTTTTTCTTTTTTAAACAGCACACCATTCTAAAACCACACTTTTAAACATCTTCGGTGGCTTTTTAAAAACAGATTAAAGGAGGGTAGTTCAGGTACTTAAAGATTTGGCAATAACACAAACCAAGAAACAAAGCATGTTGCACTAATAATCCTTCACATGTCTAGTGTGATTTATAAAGTGTTTCTTCACTGAGTGCCAGTGAGATATACAAAGCACAGGACTGAGTCCATTAATCTCTGTTTTTTCGTGTGCCCCCCCCCCCCCCCCCCCCCCTTCAGGCTGTAATTTAGTATTTCAAAAATTTAATACACACTTTTTTTTTCTTTTTTTTTTTCAAACCATTATTTCTTTGACCTTTTTATGCATAGTTCCCGGCACTTGGAAAAACATGGTGGAGTCCAAGAAAAATTAAGCAGCGAGTCAAGTCCAGAAGCAGATAAATCTTTAGTCGTGTGCTTGTTTTCTAAGAAATGCTGCATTTTGCTCCATATCCATTCTCGGTTGTGCATAAGCTGTTCATTTTCTCTACATCTCGCTCCTACATAATTAAAATCATTATGCTTCTTGGTCTAATAAATGGCGATGCTTTCATTGAGAAAATGGCAGATGTTCTCAAGTTCTAGTACTGCTAAAATGTATTAATTGAATTAGATTGTGTGCTCTGATTTACCTTTTCTTCTGAGAGATGTGGCCACATGATTGACAGCTTTTGGGTGGATTCCCCCATCTAAATATAGTAACGGGTGTTGGCCATCCTCTGTGGTGTGTTTCGAGAAACATATAAAATGGCGCAGGAAGGACTCTGAACGAAAGAAAGACAAATAATACATATTTTTACCACCATAAACATTTTCCTATATCATTACCGTATTTCAGTGGGATGGCATGTGGTTTGGTACTCTGCAAAACCCTAAAATGCCCTACAATGCGACATCATGTTTTTAAAATTATAAGTTCAAGAAACAAGTATACTGTAAAAAGTGTTCAGTTCACTTACTTAAAATTTTTAGTAAACCCGTTGCCTTAAATTATGAAGTAAATAAACTTAACGCTTAATTAAAAAAATTAAGTTATGTGAACTTGATAATTGATTGAGCATGAAGTTTATTTACTTAATAATTTTAAGGCGACGGGTTTCCTAAAATTTTTTAAGTTAGGTTAACTGATCACTTTTTATATAGTGAGCTTAGCACCTTTATAGGTTTTAGCAACTGTGGCCCTTCATTCTGTGTGTAATTACTAGGCCTGTCACCACATTCATTCCAGCACGCTAGCTACCAACTGCCTTCTGTTAGCGTCCCTCCCCACCGAAACCACACGGCCGCTGAAAAGCAAGTGGGACCCCAGGTCAAGACCGCCAGCTAGCAGCAAACATTTATCGTTCCGAGGTAAATCAGCTAATCATATACTAAAGCCAATTCTTCTTTCGTTTTACAAGGCTCAGATCACATCTTTATGTTCTCGGGGCCCTCCAGGTCCAGCTCTTTAGAGAAAGCATAACCGTTTCCCTCTCACGCGTCCTGCCAAAGCAAACAAACACGAGCAATATGAATGAGCTGTATCTATGGAGAATGCATGCATGAGTGTGTGTACATTCATAAGGGTGTGGAACAAGGTTTAGTGCTGGGAAATCAAGGGCCCATCATACGGCACTGCCCTGGCTTCAGTGCTGATTAGCGGTATGGGCTAACCTCAGTCCTCCAGAAGTGTCTGCCTCTAGTGTGGGGTGAGCAGGACACCCGTCTGTGGGTTAGTGGGAGGAGGAGTGCACACTTTTGACCCGCTGCGAAACGTTTGGCCCTGGTTTCAGAACGGCCCCTGGGGAATCGCAGGAACAGGCACAGGGCAGCTTCGCATGCGGCACACCGGGGAACACACAGCTTACGACACTCTCCAGATAGTTTAAGACCTTTAATGCACTCGCAAGGACCCTCAGATTAGCGTGCGTGTTATTCCGCAACCTTCAGGGCAATTCACTCCCTCAAAAGCATGCCACAAATGACAGGCTGCTGCTGAGACCCAACAGGGAAGTCGTTGTTTTGTGACCTCATAATGCGCCCTTTGCCTTCCACTTGGTGAGAGCTGAAAGTAAATAAAACAATGTGGGGATTAATGGCGGAATGTTTCAAGCGCTTTACTCGTCTGTGACAGGCGAAATCGCAGGCGTTTAGGAGATAAATCAGAATTATTTGTATCAACACAGGCAGCTTGGATTCTGAATGATAGATCATATCTGAAAATGAAAAGCTAAGCTTAGGTTTAAAATGTCATTTTCAGTGATGTGAAAAAAATAAAATGCTGTTTGCGGTATTATATTATTAAAGAGGTATGTCCTAGTACAGTATAAACATATTGAAAGACAATTGATTGATGAAATGATTTCCTAGCATTGTTCTTTCCGGCCAGAAAATTACATAGCGCATATCATTTTACATCTGAAAAGAATTGCAGTTTCAGAGGACAATTCCTGTATATAATAAAACATAAGAATAGGTGCCTTGAATACAAGGGATATGTAATTTTCTAACTTTAGTTTTCAAGCCGCAAGGAATTTAAACAAGTATATCAAGAACTGTTTGAAATAACATGAGGAAACATGAATTTAGCAGAAAACCCAAAGGCACAATGATGTACGACACTCTGATAGATGAAGCGCAAACAAAGATTTAAAGCAAAGCATTTTCACAACAAATGAATTATCAATAAATCACAATGACAGATTTACATTACCGTGACAAATGAACTGCTCTGTAAGCGTTTGCTAACTTTTTCGGTGCTTTTCCCAGACACTATCCTATAATAAAACCAAGAAAAGCAATATGTTATCTATCAAAAGCAATTTGTTATCTTACATGCATGGGGTATTAAAACCAGAAGATTAGTTCCACAAGATCTGCAAAACGAATAAAATGTGTAATGAAAATAATAGCTAATTTTGCCCATCATGTAGCCTATCACCATTTCAATGAAAGAAAGCATTGATTTAAAGTTCAGTGGGGTAAGATTCAAAACATTCAATCAACACATCTCAAAGGCCTAGCGTAATTATGAACACATTTAAACCGGACTTTACAGATTTAACATTCCTAGGGGTCCCAATCTGCCCTCTAGTGGACGCAAAGGATGCAGGTACATTGGTGAAATAAAGTCAAAACGATTGCATATTTAATAACTAAGGCTGTAAATAAATGAAATCTTCCAACCGGTCAATAGAAACCTGAATTAGACAATAAAAAGTACAAACATATTAAATGTGTTAAAAAGTATTGCATTAAATCGACATCTTATAAAGTTAACACGTCAACAGTCCTAAAATGAATTTTGTATAATTCTCTTACATTTCCTTGCGGCTGTCTGGGGGGTTCCCAAGCCCCTGCCCTCAGTCCCCTATATAATCAAACTGTGATATGTTAGCTGCACAACAGCAGCTTTATCTAATAAAAAAAATCATTTGTTTTTTGAAATACAAACTGCCCAGGTATTCTGCGCACCGTAATTATCCTATGATTAAAGAAGCCCGGTGATGATTATCATCTGAGGCCAATTACAAAAAGTGATATTACAGTGAACGATTACAATGAAACAAAACACCAGGAGGCAGAGATAGTGTCCGCGCTCCCTTCCCCCAAGTCCAGCTATTTTCCCCAATTAATTCCCTGACAGACGATATCCACCATGCACCGTACTTTCCACAAAACATATCTTAGGTTAAACATGCAATCAAAGCACCAGCGCCACGAGAGAAGGATAGACCTCTCTTGGCAGCCTTACCCAGAATCCCTTCAGTCATAACAAATCTGCCCCGTGGCCGCTGATGGACAGCTGGTTTACAGCCAATGTCAGGCATTAACAGATTTGATCCGTATTCGAAAAAGGAGGCCTGGGAGCCGCCGAGGAGTGGTGGGTGGCGGGCGTCTCACGCCAGGGCCTCTGCGTGATTCATGGCCCGGAGAGGGTTTCCACTCTCACATCCACAAGTGCGCTCGCTTTATTTCCTTCTCTTTTTCTGTAGCATCAATAAACATTATATGCTGTAAATACACACATTATTTATGCATTACGCACACATTAAAAGAATCAAGTCTACAGATAAAAAGCAGGCGGTTATCCACTTAGTATGCAGAACCGAATGTGCGCGCGCATTCACTTTTTGTGTTTAACCGAGTCTGTGGGTGGGATTCGGTGCGGATGGCTTTACACTTCTCTTCGCTGAATTTAACGCACATAATCTGAGGCTCGCGAGGGCCAGAAGCGGGAAGCTCTCATTAAAGAACCCGTGTGATGTTTTATGAACTATGAAATTCACTTAAGACCCGGGGGGGGCGGAGGACTTCACTAGAGTAAATATTTATCAGCTTTATGGGTTGACTCGAGCGGGAGGGTCAGGAGAAGCGGGCTGAGGGGATGAATCCGAGGATAAGAGAGAGAGAGGGAGTGAAAGAGAAAGCGATACAACAGCGGTTCTCAAACTGCTCTGATTACGGTCTCACTCTCTTGACCCCGCGAAGGCAAGGGTGTTGGCAGCTCCCGCAAACTAATCTTCCGTTGCTAAGTGAGTAATTGAATGTGAGAGCTTATGTATTTTTGTAATGAGCTGACAGCATATTTCCACTCTCTGCCCAAAAGGTTACTCTAATCAACATGGTCACGCTGTTTCTCTCAGAGTGACAGCGCCGCGCCAACAACATGACAAAGCGGCCAGCCGCGCAGATGTCGGCCGTGAGAGACCCCTCTGTTCCCTGGCAAAGTGTGGACCATTGGCACGGAATCAATGTCAGCGCGCAGTATTTTTCTCGCGACACAAATTAATAGTTTGTCTTCATTGCTGTCTGAGTGGAGCACGTGTGGAGTCAGGAATAGTGGGGTTTGTTATGTGACATTCACTCAAGGCACTCACTTTCTCAGGTCCCAAAAAAAGCCAATCAATGAAATGTCAAATCAAAAATAGCCTACACTGATAAAAAAAAAAATCTGGTGATGTAAATACTACAGGAAAAAAACAAAAACAAATGTAATTTCTAGGCTACATGGAAAAGTTAGTTCAGGCAAGAATAATAATAATAAAAAAAGTAACTTCTATATTAGCACTCAATTCAAGATTGTAGAAATTAAAGTGTAAACATGCATAATGTTTCGTTGCATTATTATAAAATTACAACGTTATAAAATTAAGTAAAACCTACTCAACTTTCTGATACTGGTGTTCCCATCATGCACTGGGGCATGAATAATTAGTAAGGTTGATTTTTCGCTGTTTTCCAGGTGCATTTACACTGTTGTATCGTTGCTTTTGTTGTTAGGTTAGTAACTTGGCCATTTTGCACATCTACAGTTCATTTTCTACTCAAAATGTCACATTCATACTTAAAAACGATCCATTGGATCTACCAAATATTGAGGTCTCTGTGTTTGCGGTGGAGACCGCGTTAGGCTACTTCTGTTATGTAGTCAAGTAAAGCATATAGGCCTACATTCTTAACGCATGTTTAATTCAGTGTTACATTGTTTGTGAAAGTATTGGAAAGTTAACTTAATTATTCAACATACTTTTACTGGCCAAGTTAAAGTGACTTATTTTCTTTGTTAATTTTACTCAACTTAGTTAAGTTGACTTAATTCCATATGTGAAATTTACTTAATAAATCTGCTTGCAAAAACTTGTGAAAGAAAAATGAAGTACATTTTTACTTTTTTTCAGTGTATATTTTTATTGAATATTGATGGAGCAATATAATTGGTGTAAAATATACAGCATATGGACCAAAAACATTAACATATTGTAAACACAATGACAGAGCAGTATTCAAAATGTAAAAAAAACAAAAAATAATTTAATCAAATTGAGAAACTCATAACATCTTCACTAAATAAGAACACCTGTATTCTGATTTTAGTAAATTAACAGTCAACATATTGGAGCTATACGGTTATATTACAGGTTTATTTCACATATTAATCTTCACTGTGATTGGAGCTGTCTATATGAGCCCATTTTTGCACATCCTTAACAAATAATCTCCCCTAATGGAAACTTGAAGAAAATAATTGATAAAGTTCTGCATTTTCTCCCTCTGACAACCTAACAGTGTTTTGTGCAATGTTTTCAGGCCTTTATCAACAACTGTTGATTTAATTACATTCAACAAAACTGAAAATAGATAAGTTTGTTGTCTCAAAACAGATACGATAACTTCTTGACTCGTGGCGAATACCTTCATAATTACTTGTTTGTCACAATCAAACTGTACGAATTTTCACACCAATTTGCCAAATTGTAAATAATTACATTTTCTCATGAGATTGGGTTGGATAATTTCAGAGATTCTCATATTGACAATATTTGAAAAATTAATACATTTCACAACCTTACCTCAAAATTATAATTTTTGTCTAACTGGACTCAATAATCTCATGCGTCATAACATTTTTGCAGTGCGTAGTTACCAAAAGGCGAAAGTGGTTAAGATTTCATTTTCTTCATATAATAGCAAAGACCAGAACAGCACTGGTGTTTGTTGTTATTCAGAGTTGTGTGTGAATTTAAAACCATAAAGGGCCTTTTACCCCAGGGGCCTTATAGCCCCGCTGTACCCTGTTGAAGGAGAGAGTGCACATGTTTCATTGCAACAGTCAGTAATAAGAGAGTGTATTGCTTGTGGGATTAACGGATACTTCGACCGAATGTGGAACCTGAGTGAAAACACACATGATATAAGGTGGATTCTGTCTTTTGCATCTGTAACTTTAGCTGACGGGTTTGTGGGAAATCAGCGCAGAGCGTGGAGCTCTGCATCGAAAGGCTATCACTTTGAGCGGGCCTTTAACCACAAATACTTCCCCTTTCATTGTCCACAAGAGAATATAGGAGCACATGGAAGATTATTTTCAGTGACATACGGAGGTGTTCCATTTAAAATGCCAAGACAATTTCATTCCGACTTTTGAGATTGTATTTTGAACCCTTCTGAACTACTTTACCCATAACAAATTCCAAACATGTGACATGGAAGAACTTGCATTATCCGGTGTTAGGATGGACACTAACTACTCGGTTGCGCATACAGGGGATATTCATTACAGGAACCTAACGAAAAGGAAAAGCATAGAGTGTACACGGCTATTTTTTTTCCAGGATAAATGCAATCAAATGCATATTGTTGAACTGACCTTGTGTCCCAAAGCATTTTCCCGGGACTCTTTCCGTCTATCTGCAGCGCACGAATCGTCCACACATAACGATATGTAATGTAATCAAAGTCAGCGCTGTGTTTTATACAACTAATCAGCCTCAAACAATCTGCGAGAGAGGGAGACAGCCCGAGTGGTGTGGTACTCATCAGCTTCAATGTATTCGTTGTTTGGATTGCTGTGTTTGTATAAACCAGATTGGTTTGCACTTAACCCTGTAATATATGCAAAACAATCCTCTAGATAGTACTCTTAAGCTTTGCCAGTTACCACTCTGGCAGCTGCAGTAAACTTGGCTGTGTAAGAAAAATAGCGTGTAATAAATTATGACATGAACCAGCACACGTCACACGGTCAGGCCGGCCTTCAGCTCTGATCAGCAGTCAGGATATTAAAAATGGCAGTGCAATGCACAGATGCAGGTCAAAGGGTCACGGTCTTTGGGAGACACAGAAGGACTGATCTCTCATAAAAACATATTTAAATAAACAATAGAGAGAGGAGGTGTGGCGAATGGACTTCAGAGCTGGTGGTGATATATATTCAGTATGAAATCTCACATATACAAAAAACTGTATTAGAAATCAGATACTTCATGAGCTCTGTGGCAAGAAACGAAAACAGTTGGCCAAGAATCTTCACCGAATTACTCGCTTTGTAGTCTTGAGGCTCAATTGTATGTAAAACAGATGTAAAAAGGGGCCTATTTTGTGTTTTATTTATTTTTGCAGTTATACTTGATATATAAAATAAACATGACCCGTTTTTTTATTCATCAGCCGCTATGCTTCATTTTGGATGGGACACTGCCCAGACACACAGCCTAATGTTAGATGGGATCTCCATTTTGGAACAAGTAGCCCTGTGGGTTTCATAGTCCACTGACACAGAGAAATGCCGGATTCCCTTGTGGTCCCCCATATTTTCCCCACTGAAATGTGAGAAGGGGTCGGCCTAGAAAACATGCAAATGAATTCATAATCAAATCTGTCTGTTTCCCTGAGTTCAGGTACACCCTAAAGCAAACTCTGTCAGCAGGCACTCAGTACACTAAAAGTAATCCATGGTCTTTACACCCAACCGACAGTTATTAACTCGCATTTTCGCTCCCTGAATAATGGCCGCAGCTGCAGGCAATACAAACAGTCTAAGATTTAATTCAATCACTTGTCATAGCCACTCACCGAAAGATATAGGCTTATATATACCACCTGAAATTCCATGTCAGGTGGTACAACTACAGTATTTGGTTGTACCACCTGACATAAAAACAGTCAAAAAAAAATGATTTAAACACTTTGAAAAGTTATTTAACAACTTGTTTCTAAACGCCTAAGTTTACTTCACTATATTACAATTAAATCTTAATCTAATCATGACAAAATATATATCGTTGGAAAGGTCTAAGACTCCTAAATAGATATTTTTGTTACAAATTATGTAGGAACAGTAATAAATGAATTTATGACAAGAGACCAACTCAAAAAATCTACATCAGAATAGGAGTTCTTTGTCACAAAAAGTCGACGCACACACTTTTAATAATTGAAACTTTGGTTTTCATGCTAAAACGTATAATCTAGTATTTGTCAATAAAAAAAAAATAATATCTTCTAAAAAGTATAATATATATATTATACTCTAAAATATTATAATATCTTTTTTTATCGCCTTTTTTATTACATCACATATTTTAGTAGTTATCATAAATTAGGTATCATTTGAAAGCCTACGAACTCAGAATTCATCCTGTGAACACCATTTTGAAATTGGACGTTGCGTTACTATAGAAACGGTAATCTAAATTATTTTATCGGTCTCCTCCCCTTTTGGGCGTCATCATGTTTAATTTATGATCAGAACCTTTTCTAATCTTGACAAAACAAATTGTCAGAAAGGTCTGAGTCTCACGGTTCCATATTTTGTGACAGAAGTGATATTTGGACAGAAATTTATTAATTTGTTACGGCACATATACAATTAAATTCAATGGAATGTATGTCACCCGGTGGCTATTTTTGGTATTACGCCTAAACAAAATCTCATGGGAACTTCAATTTTTGTGACATCAACTTCAAATTTGGAACACAACTTGTTAGATTTATGGCTTTTGATTTTATAGTAATTTTAGAGGAAACAATATTTTGTAAATTATATATTTTATATAAAAGAAAAAAAATATGAAGTATAGTATATTTGATTTACTGTAAATTTAAACTTCCATATTTTTTCAGAATTTCATTTTTTTAAGTGCTTTCACTTCAGCAATAATCTGCTGAGTGTTTTCTTTAAAACAAGACTTAAAACTTAGGTCTATATTCCAAAGCATTCTTGAATTACAACCATTTAAGTTTGAATAGTGCATTTTAATGACCATTCTCAAAAAGGAGGGTGACAGTTAAGGGGTTAAACACATTGCTCATGACTCAAAAATATGCATTACATCAGTTTTGAAGTTTTTTTAAACCCCCCTTTTTAAGCTTTATTTGTCAATAACCCATATCTAGGCCTATATGTCTTTTGGTGAAAGGTTATGACAAGGGATGAAGGGAATCAATAATTTCTTGTCATACTGTGCTATGTGCCTATGTGACAATTTGTAACTCACTCACATATCATCTTGAGCGGTAAATCGCAATGAGCCGTTTGTGGAGAAAAAAAACAAGGTAGGCTACTATACGGTTATCCGGACCACACGTGACCACACGTAGGCTAAATGTAGGCTACTATACGGTTAACCTAACCCTAACCCTACCCACCCTACCCAAATAGGTGTGGTCCGGATAACCGTATAGTTCCAAAAAGAAAAACCCTAAGTTTTACACGAATTAATTTAATAAAGCTATAATATCAGCTTTCAAATTACGTCATTCTTACCGTGAAATTCAAACAACAGATGTCTTATTGACACTATTTAATGTGATATGACAGATCACTGGCCTACCTGATCCACAAAGGCACGTGAACCGATCATCTCTTCCTCTTGACTATTGCACGGAAAAAGTATACATACCTTTATGTGTTAAGATAAGAAATAACTAACTGAAATGTAGCCTACTCTCTCGTGTAATTGCCCAGTAATAGTTTTAACCACATAAAGATGTCAATAAAGCAGGTCTTGACCTTGTCACCTGTCATACGTTATTTACTGAGAGTGCATAGCTTATTAGCTAGAAAAATAAAAAAAACTTTAGAAACGAGCATAGTGCTAAATTAAATAAATGTATTATAAATTAATTATATTTTTACTTGACCTGTTATTAATGTCTTAATTATTAATGTATGTTTGAATAAGTCTAATTCCTTAAAAAATGTCGAATACTGATTACAGAGTTTGACCACAAGATGGCAGCATTGCAAAGTCAGTGAAAATGCATCTGCGGCCCGAGCCACAGTTTATCAGAACTGCTGTTTTAATGAGGTTCTTATGGTGTAGGCCTATGGTTGCCACTAATTACTTCTAATAGTATTGAAACAATACCACTTATGTATTAAGCTGAGATCGCGACTTGTGTCATGTTGCACTGCTTGTAATTAGACCTACACCAATTATATTAGGCGTTGCAAGAACCCCCACTAACATCTGTCTGCGTGCTCGTAACACGTGACTGGATAAAACACAGTGCCTGTATGTATCTGCAGACCTAGAGTTATGCAATGGCTCTCTGGACTGGTCTTCACATAAGTGGTGTTATCAAAAAAAAAAAAAAAAAAAAAAATTTTACGTGGTGTTATCTGAGCAGGCAATAAATGTCATGCTTACACAGAAGTTAATTGCTGGACTGGTTGTTCTCATTTGACATCACTGATGTGTTGCATATGTGACTCTATAAGAAGAAAACAGATCATGTTGTGGACACTGCATGTTGTTGGGTTGCTAGGTAACATACAGGCCAAGTGCACAATGAACTAAATCTCCTGAATATTTATACCTCAGGAAATTGAAACATCTGGTGGCGTTTGTGAAGTGCTGATTGGCTTCAGAGTAGCTGCTGTAGCAAACCTCTGTTACTCTAGGCTGTTGTGTTGTGCTCTCCCATACAGGTGGCAGTTGTTTCCACGAAACAGAGTGGATCTAATTAAAGATCCTGTCATTGGAGGATAATAGGTTTCTCACTAATTAAGAACCGCTGTGGCTGATGATGATGATGTGTAATCTGTTCGGCTCTTGCTTAGCACAGCTTTCAAACATAGAGCTGGAATGTATAGTTTAAACTGTCAGTCAAACAAGAATTGAAATACTTAGGAAAAAGGCATTTTCACAAACAACCCAGAATTTTGTATTTTTTATTAAATATTAATGTTTTTTTTTAATTTTTTTTATTTCCTTTCAGAATTTTATATTAGGCTATTACTTTTAGAAATAAAATAGTTTTATTTTAGTAGGCTCAGTGAATATAGTAAATAATAATCAACCTTTGTTTGAGTAAATAAATGTTTTATTAGATTTAGTGATTTTATTTATTCTCTATGATATTTATGAATATAAATAAACCGAGCAAAAATAGTGCTGTATATGTATAGATAAAATTATAATAATATTATCAGTGATTAATCCAAGGTGACAAGAGTGTAAGAGAATAATACAAGAGTGCTACCAAAACTATTTTCTTTATTTTTTGTAATTGTAAGCACATTAGTGATTTTGTTTTATTTGATTTGATCATAATCTGTCAATTTTCTCAAAAAAAAAAACAAAAAAAAAAGAAATGGCTATTGTAGTTATTCTTTATGTATAAACAAATTATATCACATCTACACATAGTGGCCTGCTTGTTTGATTAAACATTTTTTTTATTATTTTTTTTTACTATTTTAGTTGCATGGTGTGAAATAAATAACTGATGGTAACTAAATACAGCGATTTACTAACTCTTACATAGTGGGGAAAAAATACTATGGAAGTCTATGGGTGCCATAAACCTTCTGGTTACCAACAATCTTTAAAATATCTTCTTTTGTGTTCAACAGAAGAAATAAACTCATACAGGTTTAGAACAACATAAGAGTGAGTAAATGATGACAGAATTGTCATTTTTGGGTGAACAATCCCTGCACTGTGAATTTTGGGTTTTCTCTTCACACTAGGTGGCACTGTGGAGTTGCTCTGTTACTCAATCTAAACCTGTTTATCTCAGTACCCACTAAGGTCATCACAGAGATAGGCCTATAGTGGTTCATTAATACTTTCTATTGTTCATTTGCTGTGATGTGATGTTCATTGCAATACTCAAGTCTGCCCAAGGGCAAAAAAGATATACAGGCACCCCAACAAGCTAACAAACAGCTAGCATATACTTCCCTCCCACACATTCAGCAACGTTAGCATGACACAGCAGTGCTCTGTCTCTCTGATAGAAGCTTTCTTCACATTCCACTTTCATTCACTTTTAATTGGTGCTGTCTCTGGGTGGGATAGGGGAGCCACTCTTGTTTAGCCCTGTCACAGAGTTGCGGCACAGCGCGCAGTGCTCATTTCCCACATAACACACTTTCAATTAGTGGCCTGCCTTTCATAGCATGGAGAGAAGGCAAGATCACTAGCCGGCTATAGCTAATGAGTTAGCGCGGAAATACAGTGACATGTGAAGGAAATGCCCACGAGACGCGTACACGCAATGGGACATTGACAGAGGAGGATGTTGGGAAGCTGGGCAAAGCATAGATTCGCAGGGGTCATGCTAATAGTAGAACATGACAAATGTAAAATAAATATAGCAGAATGTGACAAACATAACAATTTGTGATTTATGAAATGTTGCTCCAGGATCAACAAATATGTTGGTTTCTCAACATGGCGACAACTATAGGTTATATTAAAACACGCACTTACACACACACACACACACACACACACACACACACACACACACACACACACACACACACACAGTCATCACCATGTTGATAAAATGCACATATCATGCCTTCAATTGTATAAATTATACACAGAATACATCTAAAATCAGCACATTCAGCTTTATGTGAGCTGATATACACAGCGGCTGTACAGATTATGAGGAAGAAGACACCACATTTAGTTCTTTTTCTTAGGCTGCAGGGGGTCATACTGCAAAATCTTTTATTTTAGATTTTGAAGAATGTACTGTGGCATTCTAACAGAATAAATGCAGTTATGATTAGCCAAGATGTGACAGTCTAACCAGAAGCATGGCTTCAAGTGCAGCTAATCATCAAGAAATCAGAATATAAAAAATAAATAAAAAGAGCGATTACTTGGTAAAGTGTCTCGCCTAGAGACATTTAATTATTTAATTAAACTCAGAGCCCCCTTCCATCTCTCCTTTGGAGCTTACAGGCACACAGATGTTTTTAGACATGTCCTCATTACTGCGTTCCTTTTCAATGAGCATTTGTTTGACATTGATAAAAGGGATAGTGCACCATTTAAGGCAAGGTTATCCTGACCATGGCAGGAAAAAGCTGTAAAATCAGAGGACGTAGTTCTGATATTTCCGCTTTAATTACAGCACTTTGAAATGCACAGAGTAAACAGGGAATGATGCAACACTTAGAGTAAACATGGAGATGTTTGTAACTTCAAAAGGGCTCTGATCATACTGGATGCTCCAATCCTCATCAGCTTGCTTATGTCGAAGCCAAAATTTGTTCATGAAAGACAAAAGAGGATGAAAAGAGGAGACAATCCAAGACGCCAAATTCCGACCAGCAACAGCTCAGCTAACAGTATTATTCAGACAGGCTCATCAGATAAAATGTTTGCTTATTACATCTGCGCCAGAAGCATGGAGAGCATTTAAAAAACATGTCAAAAAACGAATTAGAGAGAATACAAGAACATTGTGGGTGTTATGAGAGCTTCAGCTTGGCCCCATTTAAAGATTTTCTTTTCGCCAAAGGAAACCACAAGGCACAAGTTTAAATGATGCTCCAAAACCGTTTTTAATGTGCCTTTCCATGTTGATTCATATGGGTGTGTGAGGGTGGATATAGATTCAAAAGCTTAAAAGAAGCAGACCGCATGCAGGCATTCCCTCCTTCAGGAGTAACACTGTTTTAAGATGTGGCTGTCTTGAAAGTACTGCGTTATGTATGTTTAAGAGGTTGAGATATCTACAGACTCCAGCAGAGAATGTACGAACATATGGCTGTTCACAAAAGGGATTTCGGATTATCTCTCATTGGATGTGAGCACTCTAGTGCCGGTGAAATGACTTGCAAACAAAAAGGCACATAAATGCATTATGCCTTCTGGGCCGTCAGCCTTGAAAAGAGACAAATAGAGTTCTCATCAGTGCAATGATTTGCTTGCTCTTACTGCTCTTTGAATGTAATTAAGGGGCAATAATGGAGACAAACTGTTCTGTGAGATGCCCATAGCCTTACTGACAGTCAAACTATTGTTTATGGGGATCTTTTATTCCAGATCCGTAGGGGCAAAGTCTTCGCAGGTTAAAAAATTGTTGTCCATGCACACAATGCTGTTTATCAATTCAAAAGAAGTCTGACACAACATGTGCTCAGGGTAAAGCTACTGAAGCAGAGAATTCATCATAGAAAGGGCACATCGCCTGTCTCCTCTCAGCAGCTAGTCTGGGATTTAGATAGACCGAATACACTTGGCTGGTGAGAAACAATAGAATATGCTTGACACTGGTCATAGTTCAGACTTTAAGCGGATTCGAGCGCAGAACACCGCGTGAATGCAAAAGCGGAGCGTGCCAAATGTCTGATATCTTCTGATGGAGTCTTGAAAATTTGGTTGCACGAGTTTCTGGGGCAGAACTGCCTTCTCTCTAATGAGCATTTGCTAAATGAAGGCTCATTAATCTCTTCTCAAACAACAATGTAATTTTTTGCTTCCTGACTAGAGTTAACTCGGAGTTAAGTTGGCAGATTCTGCTCAACTTCATGGCTCTGCTCTTGATCTGTTGTTATTAATTGTTTATTTGGGATTCATGCCACTATTCAATAAGTCTCAAATCCCTCCCAGAGTCTTCCCGGAGCACGCCTCTATAGCTGAAAGTAAACAAGATTAAGACTTAAATCCATTTTCTGAACATGACAGAATGTATTTGTATCCATAAGAAAAAAAAAAAAAACACTTTAAAGTCCCCACAAAGCCAACTGATCATTTTTAAGGGCAAAGTGGTACTCCAAGTACCTTAAAAAAAACTTAAAAGATAAAGATATAAATAATAGGTCCTCTTTGTCATAAGTATTATAAATAGTATGTGTTTAATGTCTATTCTCTAATTATCCGAAAAAATCTACAAAAATAAAAAAGTATAGGCCTGGTTTCACAGAAAGGGCTTAGATTAAGCCAGGATTATTCCTAAATTCAATTAGGATATTTAGCTTTTATAAATGTGCCTAGAAAAAAAAAACATCACTGGTGTGCATCTTGAGACAAAACAATGGCACATATTTTAAGATATGTCAGTGCAAGTTGCTTTCAGTTCAAACCGCTCAAACATGCATTTTAGTCTGGGGCTATCTTAAACCTTCTGTGAAACCTGGGGATAATGAAATTATTAATGAAATTAGCCTAGTCACAAGCAAAAGTCTGTTAGGAATCTGTTCTTTTTAATTAGTCATCAAAAGTTTTCAAGAAACAGCCTCGAACTCCCTCATTATAGTGGTTTGAATGTAAGACTTTCTCAGTCAAAGAATCACAAGTTCAGAACTGACTCCGGTTTCTGGAATTTATGTTCAGTTTGAAATTAACTCCATGAATTTGAAGTTTATTTCCCCACTGTATATTTATTTCACCACATAATTAAAAATACATATTTATATTTATAGCTTTGCTCAAATGTATAGAGTGACATGTTGGAACCATAACCAACAAAAAATTGTATTTTATTTTTTCAAACAAGCAGAGATATTCTTTTAAACCAGAGTGATATTTATATGACACAAATACAGGATCACTACAGTGGCAACATTACATTGGAACTATATTAGCCAAACACAGCTCAGGATATATATTTTAATAACAATATAAGAAGCTTAGCATGTGGGAAATACAATTATTTTATGGGAAGCTCAGTCTGTCTGGCAGTTAGTCTAAATATTTCAGATACCTTCAGATACCTTTCTTTCTTTCTTTCTTTCTTTCTTTCTTTCTTTCTTTCTTTCTTTCTCTTTCTTATCATTGTTTTGCTGGGTTGTGTTGCTGTGTACTTGCTAGTCCACATATTTCAGCTGCCCACCTCTCTGATGACACAGGTAGAAAAAGATTAGTTCCCATTTACTAAGTCCCTCCAATCTGACTTTGATGTATGACCAGTACTTACCCAATCCTTATTGGTTCAAATTGAATGTAATCAAGATGAATGTTTCTTGCGGGTCCAATTATGTTCATGGTCTCTTGCTGGTTAAAATCCTCTTGCTTTACCATGAAAAAAGATCAATAAGTTATTTATTGTTTTCATACTACTTTCCAGAGGATGTAAGGATCTACAGTACAGACGCCCCCTCAAAAATATCCTTTATTCAGGCCTCTGATCAAATCACACCTCTGCATAACGATTCAACATTCCACTTCGTTAGGCACCGCTAAATGCATAATGGCTTGGGAAAAAACCCAATCTCAAAATGGATGACTAAGCCAAAAATCACATATTAGACTGTAAAATCCTGTAAACATCTGGTAATGTCGCTATACTGTATACAATTCAAAGCTGTTTTAATCTCTAATAGGCCCATGGATAGGCTTAAACTTCCCTAAAAAATTTAATATATAAAGCCCATGTTACTCACTATTTTCACTGTGCTAAATCCAGCCATTTCAGCAGTAATCTAATTAAAGGCTAGATTTACTATTAAAGGCACACTAAGAACGTTTTTGTTTATGTCTCACTCTTTAATGCAGTCTTGGACTTTATATTGACACCTATCTGAGTCCACTTCACACCAAATCTATTTATTTATTTGTTTTTTTTCATTCTTCTCAGCTCATACATACATCCAAAAACTGACATTGTAATGGACACAAAGGACATTTGCTATATGTTGGCATCCTTGCTTGTCCTGGCATTTATGCTGCAGGTCATTACTTCAGTGTCACATGATCCTTCAGAAATCATTCTAAATGCTGATTTGCTGCTCAAGAAACATTTCTTATATTATCAGAGTTGAAAACAGTTGTGCTGCTTTGTTTATGGACACCATAATGCATTTGATATATAGAAAGTTTAAGAAAAACAAAACTTATTTGAAATATAAATCTTTTGTAACATTATGAATGTCTTTATTGTCACTTTGAATTAATTTAAAGGCACATTATGTAATTTTCGCAGATAGAAGTTGCATATTCAAAACAATAACAAAGCCGTAGATTGATGATGCTGTGAAGGAGCGTTGGATGATAGCAATTGTTGTCAGATATTGTCTTTTTATTGGGAGATGAGAGGGAAAAAGCGTAACGCTAACTTGGATCATGTGTGGCACCTCAGCCATATCATATAATGGCCAGCGTTCTACAACCATCTCTGGCCATGGTTTCTGCGGCAGTAAAAGTGGAAACTGAGGATAACGCGGACATAATGCCATTGACAGGTGATGCAATGTGGAGGGATGTTATCAGAGATTGTCTTATTATTGGGAGATACGAGGGTCTGTGACTCTACTATTGGAAATGCTAACTTGGATCATGTGTGCCTTGATAACCAATCACATTATAGCCTTGAAGTCATTACAGCCTTGAATTTCGTTCAGAGTTGTGTGAAAGTCAATCACTGTTTGCGGATACCACAGAAATTAATGAGAAGTGCCGTCAAGGGCAATACCTGTCGCGCAATTGTCTGTTTTTAAATTATTTATTATAAAACAGCATTTTTCCAGTGTAAATTCTAAAAATAGATAAATCCAAAATGACTGTTCAAGAGCAAACATGCTGAAGATTAGCCGATGGGGTGTCGATTCATTAAATGATGAGCTATTTCCTCACAAATACAGCTTATTCTGCGAAGTGAAGCCTCTCTACCATTGACATTCATAAAAAGAATTTCTGTCACAGTCACACACCATTTGGACTTTGTTTTTCAGTTGTCATGGTTGTTAATTTGATTCATCATTCAGTTCAGGTGTGTGTCATTAATTATCCTTGTTTGCATGTATACTTAACCCTCTGGGGTCTGAGCTGTGTTCTGACATGCTCTGACATTTGTGCTTATTTCTGTTACTTGTGACATTTTCATGGCTAAAGTCTGATTACACTGTATTCAGCACAAACTCTGCTACAATAATATATCAGCAGCATGTATGTAAAAGTTTGTAGTTTTGAGATAATGACATTTATGCGTGGTTTGTGAAAATACAAAAAAAATTCTCACTGAAATAAGGTCATGAAACCCATACTGATTATTTCTTCACAAGACTTTTGAAAATTGTATAATGTAGCCTAGAATATTTGCTCCAAAACTATGTGAAAATCATCCTGACTGCTCATTCAGATAAGACAATATATTAATTTAAAAATTGTAAGACGTGTTTTGTGTGAGAAAGCTCTATGCGGGAGGTGTGATCACATCATTAATATGTAAGCTTTTCACACCTGAGAAAGACGAAGACCCTCCCCTAACGGCCCTATTAGGAGCTATCAGGCCCTATCATTCTGAGCAACCTTGCACAAAGAATGAGGAGATTTAAAAAATAATGGCTTTTTGATTGTTTGGATTTATTTACAACACAACATAATCCAAAGTTACAAAACAAATGACAAAAAGCACTTATTGTTTGATTTTCACTTTACCATGTTCATGTACAGAGACTCATGTGAATGTTGAAGTCAGCAGACTCAGTGGCATCTGGTCCCTGAAAAAAAAAAAAAAAGTGAACATACTGATATCAAGAGAAAGGCCTGCACGATTTTGGGAATAAATTTTAGATTTTTCTGGTTAAATACACAGAATACACACACACACACACACACACACACAAATGTTTCCAACAATATATAATATAATGAACACCAGGTTTGTTGTGCCTTGTAGGCATAGGCTATGCGCAGTGCTGCATAAAATAATAAAAACAATAACCTATAGCAGCCTATAAATCTTCCAAAAGATTTCAGTAACAACTACGCTAGAGAAAAATATATTGATTATCATATGTTACTTCAAATGTTTCCATTCGTTATGATGATATGAAATGAGATAATAGTAAAAACATGAAGCCGTTTGGTGCGTTTTGCTTTTCAAACGCGATCGCGCACCAAAATATGAAACATTATGGTTACCATATACATATCTACGTTTGAGCAGATATCCACAAACACAGTAACAGTAAACATGTGTCTAAATATTATAATATTCACCATATATCTAGCAACAGTTCAACTGCAATGTGAAATTTATGCAACAATAACAAACTAATATGTAAGAATTTCTTACCTTACATCTTTCTTGTCTTCAAATCGCGTTCTTCTTCTGAGGTAAATCCAATGTAAGCTCACGCCTCACGGCGCGTCTTTCAAACTCGACAAAAAGCAGAGACTTGTGAAGTTTTTTTGTGCTTTGTTTTTGAGGTAGCGAGCGCGTTCGCGTTCCATGTGGAGATTTGCATGTGAATCTATTATGCATGCGTGGGCGTGGTCAAATTAAAAATAATGAGCAAGCGTTTGAGATACTGGACATCTTGTTGGTTTTATACAAATTACTTAAACAGAGAATATTTGTTTTCAGTTTGAATCCGATCATTTAAAAGTACTCACTTAAATGTTTATAAAGGTATATGGCTCATAAATGTGTGACAAGTATTCGCTGAGTTTTGTTTCAGTTTATAGACGTGCTCAAGAAAAAAAAGTTCACCGCGACGGGGAGGCAGAAAGCACACCCTGTTTATTTTCTTTATTTTACAAAAGCACAATGTTTTGATTTGATTGTAAGTGGACACATACAAAAGTAGAAATATCACAGATTCTTTTTTTATATTTCTTTTTTCTGTATGACCATAAATGACGGAGTAATTTAAGTTTATTGTGCTACAATGTGAAGAAAATCCAGCAAAACGCGCGGGCGCGTTTGCCGACCCCAGAGGGTTAAGTTCCTCTGCTTCTGTTCATTGCTGTTGGGTCTCATCTGTGGTTAAGTTGTGTTGGATTGCTGTCCTCTGGATATACCTGTGGATTTATTAAAGATTCATCTTCATCTTCATCTTCATCACAGCGTTGTGACAGAGTCTGCTTCCTCCACAATATTTGAGCCACCGCCAACGGGAGTGACCGAGCAGAACATCACCCCAGAGCCGGACCCATTAGAGTCTGACCAGTTATGTGAGCTGTCAGTTATCCATCGCTATGGGAGTCTTCGTGGAGTATGAGGGGATGGAAGCGAGCCCTGCCCACCCTCCTGCCACTGAGAGTAAGTTCCGGCTGGATTCAATGGATAATTTATCTGAGTGTGGAGAGAGAAATTCCCTGTGTCCCTTCATCATGCCTGAATGTGTATCATTGTCTTCAGTCCTGCTAACCCCACCCAGCCTCCCTCTCCCATTATGAAGGCTTTGTTTTTTGTTGGTTTTTGTTCTGTTCTCTATTCTCCTAAGTCAATCCTGCCCCTCAGTACCACCCCAGCCTCCTCTCAGTGGTGTGGATACACCTTGGGACTGCTTGGAACCATCTCCTCCTGGGCATGAGGAGCCTGTGGCGCCTGGCTCCCACCGCCTTCACCACTGACCTGTAGGCCTTTCACGGCCACCTAGGTCATCTGCGTCTTTCCGCTTCATCGGCTATCCGGCTATGTGGTGGGCTCCATCTCTAATGTTGTCTCCATGGTGTCATCCGGTCTCCCTCCATGACTCCTCCCTCCAGCGACGCCACCGTGGAGTTAGTCCTGAATGTGCTCTGGGTCACCATCTACCCTTCCCTGTTCAAGGCCATTCCCTGATTAGTTTCAAGACTTGCACCACCCACTTTCTGTTTGTTCATCCCTCTCCTGGATCTTCGCACTCCACCAAAGGCTCCTCTATCCGCCTGCAGGCATGAGGTTCTGCTTTCCAGGAGGGGGCTTACTGTCACAGTCACACACCATTTGGACTTTGTTTTTCAGTTTGCACCATTTTCCTGAGTTGAGTTTTGGTAGCCATGCTAACCAGTTGCCATTCTTTAATGTGGCTATCAGATATAAACTACATTAACATTAAGTTAGCTTAGCATGCTAATCTGTTTACAGTATTAAGTAATGCTTTTGTGTGCTCATTCTCACACTGAAAGCTCTCCTCAGCAGTCTGGTGAATCAGTGTCAACTGAGTGGCACAATCTGTAATGCCACAAGCCCCGAACATTTTAGGTCGAGGGTTTTGATCCTGTGTGGCACATTCCCAGTCCACAAGAGATACTGTGTCCAGAAGTGGTGCAAAAGTTGCTTCTGTTCGAGATATTGTGTATTTCTGAGAATGATCTTATCTGAACTTATTAAATATAACATGCAGTGCATTTTCATTTTGAGCTGATTCTCACATGAACAACTGACCTTCGGCAGCTGTGTGAACACACATCTACCCAGTGGCACAAGGCAATGAGTGATAGGCACCTGACCCAGAGATAGTGGGTTTTAGTCTTGTGTGGGACAACTTTATAAAATTGTATGTAATGTTGTGTCATTTTAATTCCTTTATTATCCGGGTAAGCGTTGTAATCTTTCTTCCTCTTGGATTAGAAATAAGTTTGTTCGATTAGAAGTCTGTGTTCACTCTCACCTGTACGTCTGAACAGATGAATGGATGGAGGCAGGCAGGCAGAGAAAGCAGAGAAGGCGAGAAAGTAGCTGGATTGGCCCTGTATGTGTCACTGTTGTGTTCTGTTTAGTTTGTTTTTTCATCGGACTTGTCTTCTGTTATCATTAGTTCATCGTCGTCACCTGTGTCTTGTCAATCACCTTCATCACCTGTGGTCTGTTAATTAGTGTTCATCTGTGTCACCTGTTTTATGTTCATCAGTGTCTGTATTTAGTTCCCTCTTTTCAGTCAGTCTTTGTCCGTTCTAACGTCTGGTAATGTCTGAGTCATGTTGTATTTGGTGTGAGTGTATCCTACCTGCCTGTTTGTAACCTGTTATATTTGTAAGTAAAACTTTGCATTGGAGCTTTCTGCCTTCATCGTCTTTTTCAACCTACACCACACCCTGACAGAAGAACGGGCCGCCCAAAATGGATGATGGATAATCATCCTTGCTCAGGAGAGCAAAGATTTTTTTTTTTTTTTTTTTCAAGGGAATTTGTAAAAATTGCCCTCACCAGCACCCTGGATGATGAGAGCCTGAAAACTCTGTTCTGGATTAGGGCCAATTTTGACCGTCCCATGGATCTCCCTGACACCACGGGACTGAATTGGAGGGATACAGTCGTCCGATGTCTGGAGTACGTTGTGTCCCGGTCCGGAACAAAACCAGAGCCTTCACCGCTGGTCCTGTCCAGCGCTGAGACAGTGTCTCCAGACAAGATGTCCACCGTCAAGCCAGTGTCTCCGGACAAGATGGCAGCCGCCGAGCCAGTGTCTCCGGACAAGATGGCCGCCGCCGAGCCAGTGTCTCTGGACAAGATGGCCGCCACCAAGCCAGTGTCTCCGAACAAGATGGCCGCCGCCCAGCCAGTGTCTCCAGACAAGATGGCCGCCGCCGAGCCTGCGCATCACGTCATGCCTGCCGAGCCAGAGACTGTTCACGTCATGCCCGCCGAGCCAGAGACTGTTAACGGCATACCCGCAGAGCCTTCTTCGCCGATGGTCCCGTCCAGCCCAGAGCCTTCTTCGCCGCTGGTCCGATCCAGCCCAGAGCTTTCTTCGCCGCTGGTCCCATCCAGCCCAGAGCCTTCTTCGCCGCTGGTCCCATCCAGCCCAGAGCCTTCTTCACTGCTGGTCCCGTCCAGCCCAGAGCCTTTTTTGCCGCTGGTCCCGTCCAGCCCAGAGCCTTCACTGCTGGTCCCGTCCAGCCCAGGGACTTTTTTGCCGCTGGTCCCGTCCAGCCCTGAGCCTGTCACCACCCCAGAGCCTGAACTCCCACTCAGCCTCCCTCTCCCACCTCCTCCCTTCTGCCTTCTTTCAACCCTTCCTTCATCACTACCTGTCAGCCCCTCTGCTGCTCTATCCACCTTTGAGGAGGTGGAGTCGCCGTGGTTCTGCCTTCCACCAACTCCACCAGGGTCGGTGGATCCCCGGTCTCCGCCTCTGACCTCCTCTACTTGGACTCTGCTTCAGCCTGTTCAGTACATTACCTCCACCGTGGCTCTTACCTCCCTCACCTCCACTGTGGCCCATCTGTCCACCAGCTCCGCCAGGCTCCCTCGTCCCCCCGGTTCCGCCTTGGTCACTCCTTGCCCTGCCCTCGCCTCGGGACTCCTCTCCTCTGGCTTCGCCTCGTCCATCCATCCCTCTAGCTCTGTTGGGCTCCTCACTCCCTCCGTCTTCACCTTGGTCCTCGGTCACTCAGGCTCCACCGTGGTCTTCTGGTTACCCGCCTGAGCCTTGGTCGCCGGAGCCGTCGATGTCGCCGTGTCCTCCCAGTCCCTCAGCATCGCCCCGTCTCGTCGGCTCTACGGCTCCACCCTGGTCTCCTCAACCACCTGCCTCGTCTCTGTCAGTCTGCCCTGCCTCCACCATGGCTCCTCCCTCCGTCGACTCCGCCCTGGCTGCATGCACTGCCTGATCCGCCTTGGCCACCTGCTCCGCCTTGGTCCTTCTGTGGAGCAAGGTCGTGCCTACCGGGAGGGGGGAGTAATGTCACTGTGTTCTGTTTAGTTTGTTTTTTCATTGGAGTTGTCTTCTCTGTTATCATTAGTTCATCTTCATCACCTGTGTCTTGTCAATCCCCTTCATCACCTGTGTTCTGTTAATTAGTGTTCATCTGTGTCACCTGGTTTATGTTCAGTGTCTGTATTTAGTTCTCTCTGTTCAGTCAGTCTTTGTCTGTTCTAACGTCTGGTAATGTCTGAGTTATGTTGTATTTGGTGTGAGTGTATCCTACCTGCCTGTTTGTAACCTGTTATATTTGTAAGTAAAACTTTGCATTGGAGCTTTCTGCCTTCATCGTCTTTTTCAACCTAAACCACACCCTGACAGAATGACTGCGTGCAGTTTCTATTTGTAGTAATTAAATGTATCAGTAAAACGGCTAGTCATGTGACCTCAACAGGGTGAATAAGAACAATTCCAAGTTTTTTTCTAGAAGACTGATATGATCCCAGTATACATCATTTTAATCATATTTATCAAAAATGTTGTTTTTTTTTTAAACTTTTTAAATGTATCTGTAAAGGATTAAATATTAGCCAGCCCAAAGGATTACATTTTTTTTATAACCATATAAGAAGCTTAACATCCTCTGTGGGCAATGTAGCTCTATTTTGGGAGGCTCAGAGTAAATGTCAAAACAACAGACCTGGCCTCTGACACTGACCTATGTTGTCCATCAAGCATGTGACGTTATCTTCCAGGGTGGCGCAGGCACTGGTTGGGAACAACGGCTTTGCATCAGGCGGCTCTGCCTCTGCATTCACGCACTGAGCTTGTCACGCACTGGATCCCTGGACTGCGCACGCGGGGACTAATATAACGCCGTGGGGCAGACTGCTGGTGGTGGTTGATAACCAGTCAAGACAAATGGCTGATTGTGTCTGTGTGTTACTGTATATGCACAGTGAGGCAGGTGGGTGTTAGCAGCGTTCAATAGGCTTGCAATTTTACCCTCGAGCACAAACACCAGACAAGCGCACACCCACAAGACATGGCTGGAATGTGGAGATATACACACAAATACATGCATATGTGCACAGCTAGGGAACATGTTCCCTGACATCAAGAGAAAATGACCATTAAAACTTGTGGGCATGCATTGACAGCTTTATGGCTAAGGCGAACGAGTGAGGTTTGGGGAGCGGACATTGTACTGTCAGGAATGCTCCAGCCTCTCTCTGGCATGGTGTCAGCACCCATTCCAGGAGCAGTGATGTCTCACTGTCGTCGACAGACCGGCTGCTACGCTGGGAGGGGGAGACGGGCCATTCTAGCAGGTAATCAGGAAGACGAGGGTTGAATAGCTACAACCAGAGAGGACAGGACGAGAGGAGATAGGAAGCAGAGGAGAAATAATGAGCATCTTTGGATTATTTCCTTTGTCATTCACACCAACAGTCAAACAACACACAATCTACACTCTCGTCAAATGTTTCAGAGGACTTTGAGTGCTGATGGGACACTCAAGAAATGGAAAATGTACAGTTTTTAGTTGATTTGACCATGACAATTACTTTGTTGTTACCAACAATTCTTATTTTTTTTGATGGAATATTGCAGTATTTATTAGAAATGATTTATGCACATCATTATTTTTTTTTACATTCATGTGCCCTCATAATCTTAAATTAAAATAACTTCCTCTCCCTCTTGCAATGACATCTCTTTCTCTGATGATGAGTTTATTTGCAGGACAACCTGTCACTCACATACTGTAAGATTGACCAATGGCAAACCACACAATCCAATCAGTTCTCAATGGACAAAATCAAGTCCCACCATTTTTTTTTTCCCTGCTCAAGAAGCTGTTTTACTCTGACATCACAATTGGAAATAAAAGACTATCACAGCTTCTGTTTCATGCTGACTTTAAGAAATATTTTTGAAATTCAATGAAATAGTATTATTTGTAAGCAATCAAACTTACAATTTTTGCCTGGCAGAAGATATGTAGTCGCATGGTTTTGTCTTCAGAAAATGTAAAAATCAGGATCTCTGGATTGATAAATGACCAAGATGTTATCAGTCATGGATACATAAACTAACAAACAAATAGAAATCAAATAAAATGCTGAAGTAAACCACCAGACACCAAAATATATAGAGTAACATATGGCCCTACTGCAGGTGAAAACACTTACTAATTTACTTTACCACAGGTATAAAACATTTACACATAATGCCTGAGGTGTTACTGCTCAAAGGCTGACCTCAGGCTAATGTTTTTCACCTTAATTGCCAAGGAAAACTTAACGCACACATACACACAGTTTCTCTTTCTCACAGCATGGAAAAGAATTTCCTTATAGAAAGTACCTTGAATTATTGATACGCTGTTTGAATGCCTTTCTCTCATTGTTTTCGAAACATTGAGAATATCTATTATTAATAATGCTCCCATGTGAGTGATCTGTCTCACTGCAGCTCTGAATTAATGAAACATGAGATGGTCCACAATACGCCTACACTTCTGTCCTGTACAGTACACTTACTGTGGTGTCTCCAGGGAAATCGCATACTATCAATAAAACGCTTGCTTTTAATTCATTGATCTTTTTTTAAAATAATAAAATAAAATAAAACATGCATTATTCTTATACTTTTATTTATTTATTCCAAATTTTATGTCTAATAACAAGACCTACTGGTTCCGATGTTTCTGTCTTCATTTCAAATTCTCTTTCATTGAAACACAGCTCCCCATAGGACATAATTACTCACCAAACACTCAGCACCTATTGCTCCAAATGAGCTTGTGCATGTTCTCTCTATATATGGCAGAATGTTATGATATTCCGATCTGGGAATAGAGCGATTCATACAGAGTCAGAAACTAGACACATCATTAAGAAACGTCGTCTACACAACATCTTTTCAATTTCCGTTTGTGCAAGTCACGTAGCAGCCTTATCTGATTAAGGACAGAAGGAAGCGTACTGCAAAAATCAAACAAAAATAACAAATTAATTTGATGAGCATTAAATGCGCGAGAGATATATCCCGATGAAACTTTTTAAGAAGCTCTCTCAAAGCCAGACAGAAATTGCACTTCAGTCTCACGGTGGAAATGTCCGCGATCGGATACAGATCAAACCAAGTGAGATTAATATTCAAAGCTCCCGTGTTACCAGACAATACTTCTCTCTTTACTAAAATGCAACCTCACTTGGTTTAGAAGCAGGCCGAGGGACATAATCTGGCCTAGTTTCCCTGATTTATGATGAGGTGTCAAACAAACTTTGGTAGACTTCTCCCCAGCTGACTTAGGAATGCAGGACTCCTGTTCCTTATGGATAATTAGCATGGATCCGGGGTTGTCATGATGGTGTCACTGTGTACGAATGTGAGTGTTTCTTTGTATTTGTGTGTGTGTGAGTGTGAAATGAGTAATAACCCTGGAGAATGAGCCTCAAGGCCGTGTCAGGGGCAATGCGACTGTCACAACTGGGACAGAAGCCTCAGAGCCATGAACCGTATCTGTACTAAAGGCTTCCAGCCCAAGCACACATCACATACGTTGCGTTGTTATCAAAGGAATAACGGTGTTGCAATTAATCATAAATGTAAAAAGACACACAAGAGGGAGAATTTTCAGTGCCTCTACATAAGAGATACATAAAAAAGTGTGCTCTTAATGTGCTCTTAGCGTGGGTTTAAACTGCTCCCAGCTAAGGTTGAGAACTCTCCTATGCATTTTAGCCAGACTTTTGAACAATCGCACACTCGTTTGGGAGAGGAAAGTGCCATTTAAAAGTATGCCTCCCCTGGCTCCAAACCTATAAGTGATATTATAGAGATGGCAATCATGGAGCGGCTTTCGCTCCAAAGTCCCCAAAAGTGCTGTTACGAAGCGTGGAGGGTAACTCATAGGTCTGACTTTAATGTGAAGCACGCACACTCTCTCTGATGGTGCACAGCATCTATTTCCCCGACCGCTCTTTTGGACATATGCAGCCATGCAGAGAGGCTTATAATAAGTTTTTACACCGTGGGCTGGTCAGCACACAAGCTCTGTGTAGTCTGTTGAATCCGTGTGGCTGGGGGGAACAGACGGAGCCCAGATCTGAGCTCTGGACAACTCGGCCGAGGTTGCTGTCAAAGTCTAGATCTTTCACCGGATTAAAAAATATGAGCCTCTGCTTGTGGGAAATAACAACAGAACATCTATGGGGTTTAAGTGGGAATGTTTGGTGAGGCCTTTGACCTAAAAATTGATAATGCGGACAACTTTCAGGTACCATGCAGCTCAATGCAGATTTTCCAGAACAACATATAATGATTTTGTAAGACAAAGAAGAAAGCTTTAAGCAGGGGAGTTGGATCTATGCTTTTTTTTGTGTTTGACTAAGCCTAAACTGAGAAAATCAGTCCATTGAGTCAAAAGTCCCATTCATTTTAAATGCAGTTGCTCAACCAGCAATAAACAAAGAAAATGAGCAGTGATGTGCATGGCTCATAATGCAGCTTCAGATTGAATCATTCAATGTCATAGATTTTTTCATAGATCCAGTCAAAGATGTATTTAAGTCATTTCTGGTGTAAATTGAGGACCATTCCCTTTATTACTCACTTATCCTCCATTCCCAAGTCAAGGGTCGCATATGCTGACCCAATAGTATATTTTGAAAACTAGAGTCAATCAATAATTTTAAGCATAATTTTTGTTCTCAGTGACGCAGAATTAGTCAAGTTTGACTACATTTATTTCAGAAGATTGAAAGTCTGTATCTGGGATGAGGGTACAACAATAAAATCACAATATAAAGTATAAAAAATAAAGGATGAATGGATATTAAAATGTTTGTTGTTAACAAAAATTGACACTTGAGATATAAAAATTTGCAAAACACTACTCAGGACACTACTACTTTTGTGTATGTGAAAATTTTACATTTTTAGGGGTAGAACAGCTTGTCAGCCTTAAAGGGACAACTTTGTATGTACCTTATTTGCCCCTAAAAGGTTTAACATATAGCTATTCTAAAGTATTAACATTTTAGGTGTAAAGTTACAAAGTTGCCCCTTTATATATACGGCCATGAAACACTGCTAACAATGTTCATCTTTAAATTTTATGAACATCTCTTTTTTTACAGTTCTGACTCTAACCTGCTTTTTAAAACACATTTCTTCTACTCCATAATATGTCACCGTTATGAATGTGAGGAAGAAAATGATTTATTTATTTATTTATTTTACAAAAAGCCTCCATATGAACGGGAGTTAAACGAGAGTTAAAGTAAGCATTAGCTTAATGAGGCAGTGTGCTTCTCAGAGGAGCGGCACATCATAACACAACAGCTTTCGTATAGGGGCTGAATTCCTTTTTTACAAAGGCAAAAACCAGCACCCTCAGAGAGTGCGGATCTGTGGAAAATCATTAAAAGAGCATTGCGTAAGTATAATCAGTTCTCTATGACTGGCCGATATCCTTTCATCAGTGCGATACTACGCAAGGTTAATTCCTCACTAGTCACTCATTTTACGGCACCCCATCCCACTCATATCACAACATGCATTTTCCACCAAGGAAAAATAATCACTACAAGCCATCTCCCTGAAACATAAATCAGAGTAATGTGAAAATAATGCTGTCTAAAACGCAATGTTTAAGAGCGTCTGAGTTCAGCGATTGCACATTTGTAACAACACAGCCAGTGTTAAATTGCCATTTTAAATACTGATTAATCATACAGATTTCCTTCCGGAAATTTAATGTGTCCTTCATCTTGCAGAAAGGACAGGAAAACATTCTGTGGCCGCTCATGATGGGTGAATTAAGGCTCTCTCTGCAGGGCAAGGTGGCACGCCCAGTGAACCATTACAAAGTCATTATTACATCTATAAATGATTGATCTTTAAAGAGGCACTGCACAGAACACCTTAACAATTAACCCACCAGCTATCAAAATTTTGGCAGAGCTGCGAGTCTCCAAATAAATCACACAATTTTTATATCTTTTCCATATCGGATGGGTGAGAAGAGAACTGCCATATAGCATATTGAATCTATTTCAGGCATGATGACGGTCTTCCTTCAAATATGTGCCATCTTCACCAGCAAATATGTTATATGTGAATCATATATAAAATATGACTCATATGCAAAGGCCATTGTTGTTTGGTTGGATTTTTTTCATTTAAATATTGAGCTTCTACAATGAGTACTTGTGCAAACAAGTAATATTTTCATACACACTCACCTAAAGGATTATTAGGAACACCATACTAATACTGTGTTTGACCCCCTTTCGCCTTCAGAACTGCCTTAATTCTACGTGGCATTGATTCAACAAGGTGCTGAAAGCATTCTTTAGAAATGTTGGCCCATATTGATAGGATAGCATCTTGCAGTTGATGGAGATTTGTGGGATGCACATCCAGGGCACGAAGCTCCCGTTCCACCACATCCCAAAGATGCTCTATTGGGTTGAGATCTGGTGACTGTGGGGACCATTTTAGTACAGTGAACTCATTGTCATGTTCAAGAAACCTATTTGAAATGATTCTAGCTTTGTGACATGGTGCATTATCCTGCTGGAAGTAGCCATCAGAGGAGGGGTACATGGTGGTCATAAAGGGATGGATATGGTCAGAAACAATGCTCAGGTAGGCCGTGGCATTTAAACGATGCCCAATTGGCACTAAGGGGCCTAAAGTGTGCCAAGAAAACATCCCCCACACCATTACACCACCACCACCAGCCTGCACAGTGGTAACAAGGCATGATGGATCCATGTTCTCATTCTGTTTACGCCAAATTCTGACTCTACCATCTGAATGTCTCAACAGTAATCGAGACTCATCAGACCAGGCAACATTTTTCCAGTCTTCAACTGTCCAATTTTGGTGAGCACGTGCAAATTGTAGCCTCTTTTTCCTATTTGTAGTGGAGATGAGTGGTACCCGGTGGGGTCTTCTGCTGTTGTAGCCCAACCGCCTCAAGGTTGTGCGTGTTGTGGCTTCACAAATGCTTTGCTGCATACCTCAGTTGTAACGAGTGGTTATTTCAGTCAAAGTTACTCTTCTATCAGCTTGAATCAGTCGGCCCATTCTCCTCTGACCTCTAGCATCAACAAGGCATTTTCGCCCACAGGACTGCCGCATACTGGATGTTTTTCCCTTTTCACACCATTCTTTGTAAACCCTAGAAATGGTTGTGCGTGAAAATCCCAGTAACTGAGCAGATTGTAAAATATTTAGACTGGCCCGTCTGGCACCAACAACCATGCCACACTCAAAATTGCTTAAATTCCCATTCTGACATTCAGTTTGGAGTTCAGGAGATTGTCTTGACCAGGACCACACCCCTAAATGCATTGAAGCAACTGCCATGTGATTGGTTGATTAGATAATTGCATTAATGAGAAATTGAACAGGTGTTCCTAATAATCCTTTAGGTGAGTGTATATATATATATATATATATATATGTGTGTGTGTGTGTGTGTGTGTGTGTAATTATATCATACTTTAGGGCCCAATTCTCGCTATTAAGCTGCTTGTCAGCATGCGTATAGGATAGCTTATTAAAGCACATATTAATGCCTTTTTCATATTCTACATCCCTAATCCTACCCAATATCTTAATAATTACTAACTATTAATAAGCAGTAATTAGGAGTTTTCTGAGGCAAAAGTTGTAGTTAATAGTTAGTTAATAGTGAGAATTTGACCCTAATCTGAAGTATGGCCAATTATATATTTATTTTAATATGTTTAGATGCTTGCCCTATTCTGGTTCATTCTGCTCCTATGAGCACCGAAACAGTTCTACTCCATTGACTGGCACTGTGGTTTTAAGAGTTAGTTTAATTACAGTGGTCTAATTGAATTTTAATTGCATAGTTACTCAGGGTCTGCTTGAAAAATACAATCCCGCATATGCTTAAAATACAAAAAGGTAGTGCACATCCACACACACTGTTGATGAGCGCACTTGAGCCTCATATTGGGATATTTCATTGTCACTAAGTAAATTCTTGCTCACATTGCAAAAATGCTTAACATTGTTCTTCAAAGAACTGAACCTGGACGGAATACTTGGCTGATGTTCGAGATGTTTAATCAGTGAGTTCATTTTCCACCTCATTAGCCAGCAGTGGCTTTCCAGGAGAAAGTGAATGTTGTCTGCATTGTACTGTTGAAGCTAAGAACATCGTTTAGCGTGATGTTAGATATGAAATGTCTAAAACTGTGAAAAAACCCAAAAATGTTTTTTGCCTAATCATGAAAATGGAAGCTTTAGCTAAGTTCTGCCAGGAAGACTCAATCACTACATCACTTATTACCTCCATCTCTATCCAATCACGTCTTTATACTTTCTGTATAAAAGATAGGTACTTACTCATGTTTGAGTTCGCAGATGCCGAAGCGACAACAACCTCCATCCTCCCCACCACCACCAGGATGGTCCTGTCCATACCTTCTAGGGGGGTCGGCTGCGCCCCTGCCTTCGTCTTCAGGCAGGAGATGCAGATCCGCTACCCTCGGATTACGAGCTATGGACGGGGCCTACGCCAAAGAACTTTACAATGCTTGCCGGGCTGCCAATAAATATATGCTTTGTTACATCACTTTATCTTCCGAGTCTTTCTGGTAGAACTATTGAAAAAGTCTAAAAAGACATTTCTGTCAAATATGATTGACAGTTAGCATACAGTTTGGATTGGCGGTATGGTTCTGTTCTGGGCAAGAACTCCCTGCGCATCCATGCAGTCTAGCATAGATAAGAGCAGGGAGAGCAGCAATAACCCCCCTTAGGGTAAACAGAACAGAACCAACATGAATGTATTGCATTAATTCATTTTAATGTACGACATAATTAGAGAATTTTAGTCTGATTCAGGGAGAATCAGAATACCAAATCCTGACTGACGAGAGGAGGAACTGGGGAAGGAGGAGGTTAATTTGCTCCTGAGAAACACGATAGATAATACTGAAGGAGCTTATATATGTATACAGTGATAGGCGTCGTATTCCTATAGGTAGACGTGGATCAGCTGATGCGAGCTTGACTAACGTCACCTGCCTGAACTGATGCTATACGCTTAATTTTTGCAACACCTGCCAATGTAGTAAACTGGCAATCATGAATCAGTAGGGATTGACTAGCTTTAGTAATTTAGTAACTGCCAAATTTTACTGGTATTAATTCCGATTACTGAAATTTTGGTACATTATTTAAATGTATGCCCATTTTTCTACCATATTTGTAGATGAAGTTCATTCTCTTGTCCTTCTTTGTAAGTTCCATTAGCTATGTTAGGCCTATGTCAAAAAAAAGTGGGGGAATATATTTTCACAAATTGTTTTGTTTGTGAAAAACATACATTTATGCTTTACTTTTTATTAATTTGATTTTGTTGAGTTTGTTTGGCATCAACCTCATTTAGGTGATTTTCTATAATCACTATGTTAACACCTCAAATGACAAGGACATTTAAAATAATGTTAATATTAATGAGAAAATCCCTGCACTTATTTTCTCAAATTTGTCATGCTACTATATGGACAACTCGCCATATGTAAGGCAGTAGTTCTGGTGGCGATTATGAGTACTCATGGAAGATGCAGCTCTTTTTCACAGCCCAGAAAGAATACAAATGTAAAAATAATTCCCACTCTGTAGCTGCTTTAAAAATACTTTACACAGTTGGAACTGCTCAATGTCGCCTTTTTAAGTAATTAGAAGGGTGTTTTTTTGAGTGTATCATTCTTTGACTTAATCTTATTATGTTGTTGTTCTCAATAAATTGACCATTTACTGCCCTGTTACTCACATTTGATGCTTGGCAAGTTTTAATATTTGGTTGCAGTTGTTCAACTGCCTAATTCTACAGTACATGCACTTTATATTCCCTATTGTAGAAGCATCCTGGGAATGCATTGAAGCGTGAAACTGTAAGGATGCCAGAAAAGCACTATGTCTGTCTTTTTGAATTAGGAATAAAGGAACGGATATGAATTGACTCTAATGTGGTGGATTGTCATTAAATAGTTTGGGAGTTGGAGAGCATGTGGGCTGTAGTCCCACTGCAATACATGAAGAGCATTACAGCAGAAGCCTCAGCACTCCCGCATCCATCTTCTCACATGTATAATATGCTTCCTTTTCATAAATGTATGCATCTGAAAAAAAAAAATGTATGTGCTCTTAGAACTAATTTTTCTTTTCATACATGTCCTTTTAGGGCAAGTTAATAGAAATATCAAAACATTCCTATAGAGCATGGTGCTAGCAAAGGTTCAATTCCCAGGGAATTCAAGAATAGACCAAATTTATACCTTGAATGCAAGACGCTTTGTATAAAACCATCTGCCAAATGCATAAATGTAATGGGATAACTAATGACAGGTTTCCATTGTGACAACTCACTACATACAATGTAAAATAACCTTTCAACAACATTTGAAATCTGTAATGGTGTTTAGTCTCTGACTACTTAAACTGACTAAAAATGAACCTACTGTATAGATAATATTCACTCGAGGAAAATAGTGCCCCAATCTCCCCTCACGTTAAAAAAAAAAAAAAAAATCAGCCTGTTTTGGAGAATGTATTATGTTTTTTGACCACTAACACAACTTATTTCATATCCATTCTTATGAATTTTGTGTTCTAATTTTTCAGTCACTTACGTATATAACTGAGAAATCAGACCATTTGGTAAAATCATGTCATATGTAGTTTTATTTAATACTATTCTCATTTAGTGCGCGGTATCTTAAATAATGTAAGTACGTTAAAGGTCTTTCAGAACATTATGGCATGTCTTTTTGACAAATAAGGGGGGAAAAACATTATTTTCTTTTCTTTCAGAAAGTCATTAACTGAGCAAATGTGCGTGACATGGATTTTTTGAATGTCCTCTATATAAGACACCTTACCTCCCCTTCCAAAGAGCATAAACCCATGCACACCGAACTCCATCTGACAATGACCTTTACCAAACCTGCAGGAAATGCAGAACACTGTTAAGCACATGTACTGCCCTGCTTATTCATGCAGAACAGTGCACGCCATCGCATTGTTATTTCAGAATGCCCGTATATATTACACAAAGAGTGATGAGCAGGGGACACGAGCATACCGAATTCACACATGGGCAAGAAAACAAGCGAGCTGTTAATGCACGTATAATTAAACAGTCCTCCAAAGCAACTCAACACTCCGCCAAATAATTCTCTCAGGTTTGGAGGCTCAGTAGTGGTGTCCAATTAATTGTTGCCAGCCGCATCTCGCTAGCTGTCAATGCATCTCTATCTAATGAAGCTCATTTTAATGAACCAACAGAAAAGGACGGTTCAGATATGAGGAGCATGAACACAATTACCAACACACTTACTCATTAAATGCATGGAGAGGAACACTAATAAATTAGGTTTAATCAGAACACCATGTGTGTTTACGCTGCCCCTAGGTACTTCGTTTACAGTTTGTCATACGTGAAAGATAATATTTCATACAGGAAGTCACACTGCCAGCGGCCCACTTATATTGCATCCAAGCACACTATGTTTATTCATCAGCAGAGGGCAGTGAAAGAGTAACTTTAAGACAAACAGAAGTTGAAGAGACTACGGTGAAGTTGTTTTGCTTGCCTTGTTGTGTTTTAGATGTGGTTTACTGAATATGACCTCGGAGACATTTTAAAGGATGCTCTGTTTACTGAATGATCTTTCAGTTTTAAGATGTACTATAGCCGCAAGCAGCAATTAGCAGGATCCAGTGCATATAGGAAGCGATTGAAAAAACAATCCAAACATCAATGTTTTTTTTCTGACATCTCAATAACAATTGTGACTCCTTTATACCTGGTTGAATTTTGCTGCTTAACATTGACACTTCTCATAGTTCGTAATATTTTCTCTCCCAGACAGAAACATAATGTCGGGCCAGATCCGGCCCACATCTGGTACACGTGGATTCCACACGTACCAGATGTGGGCCGGACCTGGGCCGATACTACGTTGCTGTCTGGGCTCTGTCATACAAATACAACATTTAAAGGAATAGCTGTTTTTTAAAAGGGGTTCATAAAGTTGCATCCACACTCTTATAATGTATCTTCTTGATCCATGAAAACTCAACAAATGTGCTGATGTTTTGAATATTGAAAATTTAACCAGTAGTTGCTGGGCAACCATACATCTCATCTAGTCCAAAATCACACAATATGCAATTAGCCTTCAGAGACATCATGCATGCAAAGTTCAGTCTTTTTTTTCCTTTTCTTTCTTTCTTTTTTTTTTTTTTGGTCACTGTTCAAATTGAAGAATAATAATAGGCCAAAGTTGAAACAAAAATTATTTAAAAATGATTTATTAAAAATCACTACTTTGAAATCTCATATGAGTGAGGTTTGGTTTTATGTGAAGCAAGTCTGGCTGTTGTTGTGTTCCAGCTGTCACTTCACTGCCTCATTCACACAACTCTGTTTCCCTTGCCATTTTTACTGCTTTCTCTTTCAGTCGCCTCCACCTTATGTGCACACACATGTACTCACACACACATAAAGATACCCCTCGCATTCACCAAACAACAGAAGAGCTGAATGACAATGGCTTAGGAGCAACGTCGAGGTGTCCACTGAGGCAGTATGCATTATGGAGGATGTCTCTACAGAGAATGTGAAAGGTAAGGCAGGGGCTGAAACATGCTGGAGAAAGATCCTGTGCACCCCCTTTAAGTTTTGGCCTCATTTCATCTCAGTGTGCTGTCACGTCAACCTGCCAGCCCCTCCGATTCATTATCAGTTCCTCTGACAAGCATGTGGAATAATCATGTACAGTAATCCATTATCCACAGCTATATCTACTGACTGAAAAAGGTTGGTTCGGTAAGAGCTCTTTGAAATGGGAACATGCAAATGTCTTTAAAGCATTCATTTACCCATAAAGGGGATAAGAATTTTTGTTTTTTGTTTTTTTTGTCTCTGTAACTGATTTGAATTGATTACAATGTCTTGTAATGAGAGCTATATATGCCTAGCCTTTGGAGAGGAACCCAACTGCATGGTAGAAACTCGATTTGCATCTCCTGAAGGAAATATCAGCGCTCGCATGCAGCAAATTAAGTTTTAGGTAGGCTTAGGTTTGGTTAGCTTCGATTCTGTAGTTATACAAATACACAAGTTATATTTGCATAATATAATCTGAAATAGTTCAATCACCATTCAGTATGCAGATATGATGAATGTGATTTCATCAAGTACATGTTTCTGGATCAACATCGTTGTTGATTCTGGAACAACATTCCAGTCAACCAATCTGATTTTAGGGAGAAGTTTACAGTTTATGTCAAGTTTAGGCTTTCAACCAGGGTTAGGTGCTTCTACATCAGTGTGATTCACTCTGATTTTAGGGATAAGATTAGGTTTAGGGGTAGGGATAGGATTAGGACTACATTTTCTGACAGGAATGTTGTTCAGGGATACGTGATTTCAACATATTCCTGGAACAACTCTACAGTCAACCAATCAGATTTAAGGGTAAAGCTTACAGTTGAAGAAGACATTGCTATTCACTCAAAAACATTTTTTGTGTGGCTAAACTTGATTTCCATTGTGGACAGTGGTTTTCATGGTGGAAATATTTACATAGGTTATGCAGTGCATATGATGTTCTACTTCATTTACATGCCAATATTATTACTTCTGCAACATTTTGCATGTAAACTTGTTTTAAATATTTGGATATGCAATTCATTGAAATGTTTAGATTATATATACTGTAATTGTCTAAACGAGACATTAGCAATTCCAGTGTCACTTCCTCTTACATAGGCTACCTATGTAATTATGTAACACATTTGCATAATGGCAGCCTATGGTCTTCATTTGCTGCTCGCAAACAACGTCTACTTTGACTCCCTCTCAAACACTGTTGTAGCTGAGGACTTGAAGAGTTCGGTTTGTGTTATCAACATCGACATATCAATGCTGTTTTCAGCGTGCGAATCCACTTTGCATGCAGTTCAAAAGGGTGGGGACTCAGGCTTGAACTGAAAAACCGACACCATCGTTACTGTTCATATCACTTTGTGTACAAGTGCTGAGGACGCCTCCGGAGTTGAAATCCAGATATGGTAATAGGCGTTTGATTCCTGACACGCGTGGTAATTGGTAAAGCAATCACAACAGACTGGGCCGTCTGACCAATCAGAGCAGAGTAAGCTGGCGGAAAGAAGGGGATTAGAGACATTGGCATAATAAATACAAAGACGCTCTATTGGCCGCTTTGGAACATTGCTGCGATATGTCAACGTGTCCGCCATATTTCCGAGGGCAAGACTGCGCTGTAAACAAATGCAAGTAAATGGGTGAGCTGCGGTAAAAAACAAAAAATAACGTTTACATTTATCAACCAATTTTATTTTGTACGTGGTGTACTCTTGTTATTTAAAATCTTGATAGTTAGACTTATAAAATATTTTTTTAATAAGGAATGGTCAAAGCTCAGGCTTGTCATGTATTTGGCTTTTTATTCTTGGATAAGAATTGTGAAGACCCCCATTCTGAGATATCATTTAATTTTCACATGAAATGAAATAAAGTTTTCTTATTGTGGAAAAAACATTTTCTGTCTTTAACCCAATTTAAGCTTTTCTTGTGCTTCGAATTGACTGCCATTGAGAAAATTAAACAAATCGGCAAATACAAATCACACCAGCAGGCTGCTTTCTGTATTTGTATATGTCACGGAACACACACGGGAAAGGTAGATCCAAAAGCAGTATATATTTATTAGGGTAAATCCAAAATCGTAGTCATCAAGGCAGGTGTCAAAATCCATATAAACAATCCAACACAAGAAACAAAACAAGAACAGGCAAGCAAACAGACTTCAGAAGTGGCGTGACATTCAACAACGACTCCGTAACAAACACTAAAACAGACAGGGTATTTATACACAGAACCTAACAATGATGATGGGGAACAGCTGAGTACAATGAACAGTGATGAGTGCAGACAAGGATCGTGGGAAATGTAGTTCATAATGTGAATGACACCATGGGGGAAGAGGACCTCTAGTGGACACCAGGGAACATAAACCAACACTGTGACAGTATAGCACTAAAATGATAGATATTTACAGATAGATACTCCAAATATACAATAACAAAGATAACTGATGAATCCTTTGTGGTAATACATGGTACAACTACAGTGCAATGCAAATAGTAAATATAAGACAAAGTGTGAAATAATAGTAAATAGTTTAGTGTATAGTCAATAAAATAAACAAACAGTATACAGCAAATAAAATAGTAATGGAGAGTATAATTATATAATATCATAAGTACAATAATATAATAATAATATACTGATAATAGCATATAGTTTATGTATAATACCATAATAATAGCAAGAGAATATGAAATATCAATTACAGAATATAGACAATAAAAAAGAATAAGTTAAATAGTGACTATGAATAGTACAATAATTCAACACCATAACTATAATAGATTATCACAAGGGGTATAATAATAATAATAATAATAATAATAATAATAATAATAATAATAATAATAATAATAGCAAATACAATGTAATATCAATTGCAGAATAATATAGACAATAATAAAAATAGTAAATTAAATAGTGACTAGTACCTACCCGAAACGAGTACTTGTCATACAAGTCGGTTTTAAGAAAATATAGATATTTAGATTTCAGGAAATTTACTTTAGGCTATAATATAAAAAATAATATAAGCTAAAACTATAATATAAATCAAGTCAACTCACGTCTCAACTTTCACAGCTAAGTTAACAGCAACATCGCTAGCTATTTTAGTCTGACTGACTGATGGCCAACTAACGTACTATTACTAATTATATAATGACCAAATACAACCAGGAAGAAATGTTCAGTCTTGCTTGTGAAAGGTAATTCCCCGAGACCTGTTTTCAATTGTGCTGCGATTTTGTACAGCCCCAAGCAGCACACGAAGCAGGCATTTTTCTCATTTCCCGTTATGAGAGTTATGGGAAAGTTGCCCTCTGCAATATGACGGCGCTGTTGACGTACGATCCAGCGGCCAATAGGGCGTCTATGTATTTATTATGTCTAGACCGAATCCTTTCATGAACCGTTTGAGACATTATGAGAAAAGAGTTGATGCTGCAATTATGAGAAAATTAAAGTGTTTTTTGACCTTGGATGCATGTAAATCTATTTTAGGAGATCTTCGAAAACAAAATTAGGAACCTTTAAAATAGCGCAATAGGGGCACTTTAAAGATCGGATGCATAAGATGTAACAGGATTACTCATACAGATATCAAGAGATGAGTCACAGTCCAACTCCTGCTCCATTTAGCTCAGCGAGATAATAAATCAACTCTCATGAACGTGCCTGTGAGAAACCACAAACACGCCACAGTCCTTTCGAATTTTATGGGATTAGTAATGGAGGGCATGGTGAGAGGCTAATTTGATGGCCGATAAATTGTAAATGAAATGCCACTCAACCCTTTCCAGTCTTTTCCTTATTAGTGACTGCTTTGTCAATCCTCAGTAATGACATTGCCATTGTTTATTGCAAATTTGATGATTGTGTAGATGGCCACTTAATGTTATTTAAAGGAAACATTCTTTGTAAAGTGTTTAATGGACAGCTAAATGTGTGTGACATTAAAATGCATTTACAAAATCCTGAAGAAGCATCGGTAGCCTTAATAACACTCTAAGGCTAATGGCTTTAACCTAAACAACACAAATTGCCACTTTTCAGTTTTCAAATCAATACTTCCTTTCAACCAGTGGAAGCTACAGAAGATATGTACTCATGCAGTCACTTAATTATAATTTAATTTGTCAAGCCGTAGAGCTGAGTGTTAGGCGTGTTTATCCACTGCCAATAATGCATTGAATTTTTTGATACAGTAAAACTATATGGCTTTTTAACATTTTCATTCACAAAGAAGAAAAACAAAAGAAGAACCGTAACCCCCAGTTTCTGAAGGAAGAGATCTCTCTAATAAGTTTCATTGTCTTTTGATTGACAGTATCTAATCAGAGCCCAGTGGTTAGTGCACATGCTCCTACTAGTGATGCCAGTATGATATTATTAGATTAGAATAGATATTATTTGAAATTTTGATTTGTATTTATTTATTATTTATTTTTAATGCTAAAAACTATTAAAGTCTCCTGATGTGAATGGCCCTGAACATTCTTTTTTTTAAAAACGCTTCTTCTAAAGTTAGCCAGATTTAAATAGCTTTGTAGGCAGATACCCATCAACGTCTGCCCTCATTTTCTGAATATGTGACATTTTTACTCATTTGAGGACCTCAATAATGAGTGAGCGTCAGAAAACCAGAGCGTGGCCAATCACAGGGCCTCTCCTTGGGGCGGTCAAGGCTATGTCAGTGTCCACAAGCCCACAGCCTCCTGCTTAAGCCAGATCAGAGAAACTCTCTCCACAGGAGGCGGCCGATGGGGCTTAGACAGCTCTGATGAGAGGAAGGGCAGTGGGGAGTCATACTCTGATAAGACTAAAGAAAAAGCACATGAAAAGTGCAAAGGGAAAAAATAAAAGAGAATCTGGCGCAGAGCAGTGGAAACAGACAAAAGTCTGCAGCCTTTTTTGGGATCACTCCTCTTGCCTGTTTTGATCTTAATGTCCATTTCTGATTTAGTTCACTGAGAGGTTGGATTTCTCGAGTTACAACGATCACTTGATATATATCTTATTCGGTTGGTTTGAAGAATGCTGAATGTTCTCAGTGGTTTCTTGGAGTATAAAGTGACAGAAAAATCTCTGATTTTTTCCTTTACTGTGTGCCATATGCAGAATCGCTCCAAGACATAATTAAAAAAATGTAATTAGAGGGCTTATGGCTACAGTTTCATTTGAACTCACACATAATGCAAAACCTATTTGAAATGGTTAGGTCATCAATTATGAACAACATAGGAACCTTTCCAAAATGTCCTCATTTTTAAAACTTCAGATATATTGCAAGATTGCTATTCTGTCAGTTGTGAAATCAAGCCTTACAGAAAGTGATCAAATATGTAATAACTGTTCAAATATGACACTATAATTTTCAGTAGTTCAACGATCATCAGTCGTAAAAAGAACCAAAAGACAGAAAATTATGAGGAAATAAATAAACCTGAAATATTGACTATTTTTGAATATCATTTGCAAGTCGTGGCTCATTTAGCTGAGGCTAAATGGGCATCAGTTTCTTTCTATCTCACATTAATGTTGGCACTTGTGAGCTATAAACTATAAATACCCATAAAAACTTCTCTGTTAAGGGCAGTTCGTGTGGAAGAAACAAGTTGGCTCAGACAGTACAGATTGTTTTGTAATAAACACAACAATCTTTGGAAACAACACAGCTCCTGACAGTAAACTCTAACCAGGCTCCAACAGACGGAACACTAGATCCCCAAATTACAACTCAGATTGCAAGTCCAGGAATGGTGTTTGTTTGGCACTGAATTGCGAGGCATCTGTGAATTCAATTGTTTTAGAGGGTACTTGCTAATTTCCAATATTATCTGTCACACCTCTCTCACCACACATAATCAGTTTTTAATATCACTCAGTTTCAAAAGCGTGGTAACTCAGAATGTTTCCTGACCTTGATGATGAACAAATGCTGGTTTGTTTTGTGGAGTGTGTGAGAATCAAAAATACTTTTTTTTTTAAGGTTGAGGTTATATTGCCTTTACATTTCAATGCTATTTCATCAAAATAAATAAATGCTGTGTAACAACATCTGATTTATACATATATTTATGTATATTTTTTACTGATCAATAATAGTGATCAATGACAGACATTTTTTTATTATCAGACATATCATTTAACCCATACTTCTTTAACTTAATTATTTACTGTGCTTTGTTTTTTATTTTTACATTTTCCCCACATTCCTTCTGTTAGTATTATTTTTAGGATTATAAATGGTTTAAATATGTAAACATGGTGCTGGGGATTCTTCTGTGACTCTTTCTACAGATTACATAGTTATGCCAGTAGGTGGCGACAGGTGAGTGTATTTTTTGAGTCATTTGAATCAAACCTTATCACTCAGATTTGTTCAAATACACTGATTCATTCAGTAACATAAGAAAATAACGAGTCATTGAATCATTCATACAAGAGATTCATTAAAAAAACACTCTGACACTGTGTCCTCACCAGACGGGATGTGATAAGATTCCAGCGGCAAATAATTTATCTGTCCACACTAGACGCGATGCGACTGCGAGATGCTAAAAATCAATCAAAACCCACAGCCAATCAGAACAGCGAACAAACACAAAGTGTGGCAATGATAATCTCAGGTACTGTTTATGTGCTTTATTTAATGTTAAAAGCATGTAATGTGACTTTGAATATCATTTAGTGCTCTCAGCTTTGTAGCTGTAAAAGCAATAATGGATAATTCATCTCAGATCTTGAAATTAAACAAATGGAAACAAGAACGTTCTTCAAACTGTGAACAAACAAGTGTATTATTTGACAAAGATTGTTTTAGTAACTCAGTATGTATTTGAATAATGTTTAAATGGTGTAATATGTGTGAATTTGATTATGTAGCCTACTTATTCATTTTCTTGCGATTGCCGCACTTGACGCGAGACTCCGCCCACACGCTGTTCTGATTGGCCGTGAATTTTGATTGATTTTTATCATCTCGCAGTCGCGTCTAGTGTGGACAGACAAGTTATTTGTCGCTGGAATCTTATCGCATCGCGTCTGGTTGGGACACAGTGTAATTCATTCAGAACGAACTAGTACTAATGTACATACTGTAAAGTTTCAGCGAGGAGTGACAACCGCATTTAAATGCGAGAGTGAGTCCTTGTTCCATGTGTGTACGGAACACGACTCTCGAAACTGCGATGACTGACCGCGGTAATAGCAACGTTCTGGTGTTTGGTATCCGAAATTCTGACCAAATAAATATTTTGCCGACTAAAGATTTATGTTCAGAAAATTTGACTAAAGCACTGTCGACGGAGGAGTCGTGTTTTGCTTATGCTTTACAAGAGCGCAGTCTTGCAGTGTTGCCATGCCCACTTATTATAAGCGTTTTTGGGCTTGATATTTAAGATTAGCTCATAAAGCAATGGGGTTTATGGAGTTATTAAAGTCCCCGTGACCCAGAAGTTGCAACGACTTTACTTCAGTGTTGTGACATATTTCTAAGTGAAACAGAATATTGAATAGAGGGCAGGGTTTTATTTTAGCACACCTCCTCTCCATCCCTTGCTCATAGAAAACTGACGGTTGGAGGGGAGTGGTTAAGCATAATTCAACCCTATCCGTCTAACTGATGTCATCAGAGAAGGAATGCTATTCCAGAGCGCACATTTTTTTGTACGGATTAATTGTTCACCACCACAAGACTAGTAATGTGCGCTAACAAAGTAAATAGTGTCAATTTTGATTTCATGACAACTTTAAAGTGAGCAGATGCGGGTCACAATATTTTGGTCTTATTTTCAGCATAAAGCATTTAATTTAGTTTGGAAAATTTATTTGAAAATATTTATTTGGTGGATCAAAAATAAACAAAGTAACTGGCAATATTGTGTCTAATCTTTATGTTGCCCAATATTTTCTCTTTTTTTTAATTGTTGTATAAAAGCAACATCACACACTGCGGCTCTTGCTCCTGTGATATTACTTAAATATTACATGTGATATGCTACTGTAATGTAAATATAATGCTGGTTACTGTAAAGCACATGTGTCAAACTCCAGTCCTGCAGGGCCACTGTCCTGCAGAGTTTATCTCCAACCAGCTCCAAAAACACCTGCCTGGAAGTTTCTAGTAAACCTAAAGGCCTTGATTAGCTGGATCAGGTGTGTTTAATTAGGGTTGAAGCTAAACTCTGCAGGGTTGTGGCCCTCCAGGAACTGAGTTTGACACCCCTGCTGTAAAGTATTATTGCTCAAACGTCTTTAGATTGTTCTAATTGGACGATGGGACTGACCACCATGTGGTGCCGCTTGATTCTGCTAAATAGAGCACTAATTTAGGAGCTGGCTGCTCTGAAACACCCGGTGCGTGGAAATGCAGACGCTTAGAAATGGTGTTGGTGTCCTCTGGCCCTCTTTAAAGGGCAATCCATAATTGCTACAACTGACATAAGTGGCATAAGAATTGAAAATGCCTTTATACAATAACCATGCTTACATAATGCTCTGCAGAGACCACAGCTATTGCAAATACATAGTCTGTAAAGGATTTTCTCCATTTGTGTATATTCCACTGACATCTGCATTCTCAGCGCTTCTTTAGTAACAATAATCCCTGCTCATAATGTTTTTGACAGCCCTGTTGCAAATTGACCTAGTTCTGGATGGATACCAACTGTGTGTCCTTGCCTTGGTTTGACACATTTCCGTCAGAAGAGGAGGGAAAAGAATTTATCTTTATCCTGTCCATAGATGCTTCTGAAACTTTCTTGAACGCCAAATATTGCGATTTGCTGGGCGATTTGCCCAAGGCCCCCTGGTCTAAATATCCCTGCCTCTCCTAAATTACTTTACCCCCCCCCCCCCACCACCACATACACAAACACCTCCCCACCCCAATAGACCATATAAAATATCTAAAATAAAGATTTTTAAATATATATATATATATATATATATATATATATATATATATATATATATATATATATATATATATATCAAAGTAAAATGCTGCATCACTTTAACCCCTGAAGCCCCTTGAAGCCCTGAACCACATACACAAACACCTCCCCACCCCAATAGACCATATAAAATATCTAAAATAAAGATTTTTAATATATATATATATATATATATATATATATATATATATATATATATATATATATATATATATATATATATATATATATATATATATATATATATATCAAAGTAAAATGCTGCATCACTTTAACCCTTGAAGCCCTGAAGGCAGTTTTAGAGTTTTTTTTTTTTTTTTTCAGTGACATACACAAAAGTAAAGACTCATAACTCCAAAACTATAGAGAGTCAAAAGGTAAGTAACGTGTGATAGAAAACTTTTTACATTTTTAGAAAAAAATACCTTACCTTTGGACGTTATTTGTTGGCTATGAAATATTGAATAAGTGTTTTGGCACATCTGGCCGATGCATTGTTCTAAAATTGGGTTTTTCCAAGTGAATATCTGGTCATTTTAACCCAGTACATGGGTAGCAAGCTTTACCCAATAAATTGGGTTAAAATAACTAATTTGTTGGGTTAATTATAATTTGTTGGGGCAAATAAGCAATTCCTGCAAGCCTTTCCTGTTGAATATACTGTGCCATGACAAAAAATAATTCATTATCCGAGTTGTGAGCTTGCAGCTAGAATTGAACGTGATGGGATAAAAAGTGAATTGCAAAACATGGTAAGAAAACACGTCTTTGTAGTTGTCCTTGCAGGTTTCACGCAAAAACAACCACAAATACAACCCAGCTAGTGTAGTCCAATTCATGAGCAAATGACTCTGACAAGCTTTTTTATTGCAATCAACAATATACCCTGCAGTGTGGCCCGACTCATGAATAACTGGCTCTTATGAGCAGGGTTCTTTTTAGTGAATTAAAATGATTCCTCACAAACAGAATAGTGCGTTTCACACACAAATGACTCGATGAACTGTTCAAAAAGACTAATCGTGAGGTACCGGTTTGAGTTAATTTGGCACTTTTCAGTGTGGATTGTTTTGTGAATCGTTTACAATGTGATACAGGCTTTGCAAGAACACTTTATTTGAAAGATTATGCAGTTGAAACTATATTAGGCATAATTTTTTAAGGGTCAGATAGATTGGAAAAGGTCATGAAATATGATTTATTTAAAAAATGTATAATGTGATCCCTTTACTAAAGGCTTAAATTCACCATGAAATCAACACTGACAATTTTTAATGGAAGATAGCAATATTTCTTATAAATGATTTATCCGTGGCGTGAACATAATTTTTCTTAATTCATGTGCTCTCTTAATCTTTAATCATAACTTTGCCACTCTTGCAGCGACAGCTCTTCTCTTCTCTGATTTCATGTTTACTGGCATGAGGACGGGACAACCTGTCACTCACATGAGATCACAGCAATAGCAAACACAATGATCCAACAATCCAATCAATTCCTGACGGACAAAATCAAGTCCTGCCATACTTTTTTTCTTGTTCGAGAAACCATTTCACTCAGATATACGTCACAATAGGGAAGAAAAGACTATTGCAACTTCTGTTTAATGCTAACTTTAAGTCCTGCTGTAATTGTATAATATTTTGACATGCATGTGTCCTTTTGAAGAGCACAGGTTATTATCAACACCAGTAGGCTTCAACATCCCATCAGTTGACTCTTCCAAATCCCCCCGGGCTATGGTATTAGAAGAGTGCTCAGGACTACTTTTCATTCTTGTTTACACAAAGTCTCTGCCCACAGCCCAGGAGATTGTGGGCTTGCTTGTTTTCTGTGGTATCACACCTGCCTCCTAGCCAGATAAGCTAATGACTGCTGCTCACTACAGTGATAGCACAGCAGAGCTGGAGTTCTGACATCAACAGATCAGATGTGCTGTAAGCAAAAGAGTGTTCATGCCTCACATCTTTTTATGTGCGATTAAGCACAATGCATCTTTTGTTTCATAATTTCACAGATTAATAAATAATTTCCTTTTCTAAAATCATCCCATTACCATAGTTCCGAACGACTGCTCCTTCCCAAAACGATTTTGTTCCAGCAGATTTGAACTTAAACATAATACAAGAAGATCATGTGGCAGAATTGATTTTGATTTATGCATTACAAAGATAATATTATTAACTGGGGATGTTTATGTGGATGCTTCAAGCAACTGTTCACCTCTGGATTTCTGGTGCTCAGGAGAAAATGGCAGTTTGATGGATGGAGTTCATAATTGACTTCATCCACTAAGAGCGCTTCTAATTTTTTTTTTCACAACCAGAACAGATGGGGGTGCATGATGAATTGAATATCTTTTTTCATTGTAGCGAGGTCTTCTTATGATATCAGATTTTATGCAGTTAGAAAATTTAACCATGATACATTAAAACATTTTCTCATATTTATAAAAAATACTTTCGTAAAGGAATTAGGAAAATAATTGAATGAATATTCCTTTCATACTAAGGTGCTTTAAGGTAATTGGAAAACTGTATGTGGAGATTCTGTAAACTGCTGGGATATTATAGATGCACATGCTTATATTTCAGCTTAGGTTTAAGTGGTCCACTTGTATTCCTCAATTTCGGTCATTAGGACCTTATTCAGCATTGCATTAGAGACATTGTATCACTCCAACTGTGCAAAACGATATCCAGTGAAAGAGACAACAAGCACTTTGAGAGCAAATATGTCATGTCATGGAAAAACATGGGGAAACAACCTGTTGCGCAACAAATCCTCCCACATTGTCCTGTCAGTCATCTCTCCTTATTATCTTCACGTAATAAGTAAAATCGGACGTACAATAATGCAATCGAATACCGCAGCAAGCTTAACCATGTTCCTTTAGGGACTCCGTAGAATGCTTTATTTATTTTCTGAATCCTTTCCGAATTCGAATTTAGCCAACACCCGGAAAGAGTTAGCATTTTACTTCTGATTCCATCATTCCAAAGTCAATGGGCTTTTTGAATGAATTTTTGGTTAAATGCCTAAAATAAGGTCTGTGGTGAACACAAGTGCAAGATATGTTCACGCTCTATGACATAACATACATCAGTAATACATCACTGTAACAGCTTCGTCGGGTTTATAACTGCACTCTTGAGAAATAGTCTAACTCAAACTTTCAGGGAATTTTTAAAAAATAAAGACAGATGAAAGAGTCCTGGAGTAGATCGTTTATAGCCAACATTTAGCTTTTTACTTCTGGCACACATATAGGCTTCCAAAATCATAAAGGTTTTGTTCATTTGTGAAGGTTATCACGATGAAAAAAATGTGTATCATACACTTTTGTTGATCACAGAGCTCATTGTCTGCAATAATCTAAAAGCAAATGGAAAAATCATATTGGGTTTTTGTCAAGGGATCCAGGGTGATGCTAACTTTCGGGTTGGCTGAAAATACGTCATTACTGCAGTACTCAATTGTAATTGTTTGATCATGATGGTTAGCAAACTGGCAAAAGTTAACTGCACTTGTTAATTGATGATGTTGTCAAACAACCCACTTCATTTCATTCAAAATGGCGATTACAATAAATGTGTGAGAGAGAGAGAGAGAGAGAGAGAGAGAGAGAGAGAGAGAGAGAGAGAGAGAGAGAGAGAGAGAGAGAGAGAGAGAGAGAGAGAGAGAGAGAGAGAGAGAGAGAGAGAGAGAGAGAGAGAGAGAGAGAGACATAAAGAGAACAGAACCATTCTGGCAAATGGAATTAAATCCACATCAGACGGCTTTTGGGAGATGTGTGCGGCCACATGAATCATACTGCTTTGTCTGAACACGGACATTTTAGAGAGTGACAGAACGTGAACATGTTGAAAACACTTTCATACTGTTAAGAGGGTGGCCCTATTTCTCAACAAGTGGGTAGGTTTAAGTTCACTCTGAACTGAAAATAATTGATTTAGAGTAACACGGGGCTGCTGGGAGATCCATTGTTTCACCTTTTATAGTTTAATGTGCTCATCTGATGTCTTGATGTGATGCATGATGCCCTTACCTACACAGTTGAGGAGATATGGTCGACAGAGCAATAGCGCGCCTTGCCCGTAGGACAGCTATATCAATTTCCTGCAATTGAGTCAAATGCTTGTGTTTGCGCTCCCATCAGCACAAATAAGGAGCTATTGGGGGATGGTCGAGGAGTTTCGATTTCCTGCGGCTGCCGACCGCCTGGGCGTTTGTCACTGTTTCTGCTGCTGGCAAGGAGAGTTGCTGTGCTGATGCGTTGGGAGGGTAACAGATGGGGTTTCTAATGTCATGAAGCAGCTGCTTGTTGGCCAAAGTTAATGATGATGGGCATGTGCATCTGTAGCAAATGCTGAGCTAGCTTACAAGTGAACATTGCACTTTCACAAGGAAATGAGACAGAGGGAGGCAACTGTTACCTGCTACAAACGTGCTGGCTGTGTTCATTAGCTAATCTGCTTCTGCTAGGTGAGGATATTGTGGATATGAGAAAATGAAGGTCACATTATAGTATTGCCACCATATGGTAGAAATTTCCAGGTCCAGGAGTCCAGGTCAGCAGTTCTGACTAACCTGCCAATGATGATTAAATGAAATACTAAACTGTTCAAAAGCTTGGGGTCAGTAATTTTTTTTCTTTTTAGAAAATTAATAACTTTATTCAGGAAGGACACATTAAATTGGTCAAAAGTGACAGTAAAGACATTCATATTTTTACAAAAAAAATCTTTAAAAAAAGGATCACGTTTGCATAGAAATGTTAAGCAGCAGAACTTTTAACATTGATAATAATACATGTTGCTTGAGCACCAAATCACCATATTAGAATGATTTCTGAAGGACCATGTGACACTGAAGACTGGAGTAATGATGCTGAAAATTCAGCTTTGCCATCACAGGAATAAATAATTTTTAAAATGTACTTTAAATATTACAATATAGAAAACAATTGATTTAAATTGAAATATTATTTCACATTGCATTGTGAAAAAAAAAATAAGGCAACCTATCACATTCAACTTTTTAAGGTAATTCAACTAATCCAATCCAGTTAAAGACAACTAATATACTTTTGTTCATTTAATGAGTAACATTTCTTACAGTTCATTTCTTTAGGACTTAAAAATTCTGGTCAAGGGAACTAAACAAAAACAAGTTGAGCCAACTTGAAAAAATAAGGCAACCTATCACACTCAACCTTTTAAATAAACTCAACTAATTTGTTCCAGTTAAAGTCAAATTCAAAACTTTTGTTCATGATAAAACTTCTTGTAAAGGTAACTAAAGAATGTTTAGAAATACAAGTAGCTATAATCGTTGTTTTTTCATCTCCATGTTTTATTTTCAAAGTTAGCTACGATATGTAGCCACACATCATTTGCCTCTTAAAATAAGAGGCACACATTTTACCATGCAATTTCACCCTGCAGGCAAATAAATTGCATAAGTTAACCTCAACACACAAATCTCAAACAATGATCAACATTGTAATTCAGTAAAAAATACGAACTCTGAACCATATGACAGCTAAATAACAGGACAGCAGCATAAATCAAGTCATTTAATGTAAAGCAATGATCATTTTTATATAATAGTTACCACATCATTTTTTTTAACCTGCAATAAATGATGGGAACTGGCAAAACATTGTTGAATGTTGTAAAGTTTGGACAACATTTAACATTTCACAAGTTTTGGATGAATACTTTAGAATATATATATATATATATATATATATATATATATATATATATATATATATATATATATATATATATATATATATATATATATATATATATATATATATATATATATATATTAGGGCTGTCAAACGATTAATCGCGATTAATCGCATCCAAAATAAAAGTTTGTGTTTACATAATTTATGTCTGTGTACGGAGTATAATTATTTTCTATATATAAATACACACACATGCATATATATATTTAAGAAAATGTGTTATTTATATATAAAATATTTATATATAATATAAATTATATATAATATAAATATATATACACAGTATATACATGCAAATATTTCTTAAATGTATACATGCATTATTTATATATTTATATATAGAAAATAATTATACACCGTACACACACATGTATTATGTAAAAACAAACTTTTATTTTGGATGCGATTAATCGTTTGACAACCCTAATATATATATATATATATATATATATATATATATATATATATATATATATATATATATATATATATATAAGCCTCTAAGTGCCATCTGAAATTTTCTTCTAGAATGATCATTTTTATCAAGCTCGCATATTAAAGTTCAATAATTTCACTTAAATGGCAATGCAAATTACCTATTAATTGTCATTTAAGTGAAATTACTTAACTTAAATATACAAGCTTTATAAAAATGATCATTCTAGAAGAAAATTTCAGATGGCACTTAGAGGCTTTTGCATCTGAACTCTTCATATATTCTAAAGTATTCATCCAAAACTTGTGAAATGTTAAATGTTGTCCAAACTTTACAAATTGAGTTATCCGAACAAATAATATATATATTTGGAATCCAAAGCTCATGTATAACAGGCCATGATGAATTTGTTTCAGTAGAGTTTAATACAGTACTTCAGAATAAATAAACTTCATGAACCAGTATTTCCTCTATCTTCTAAGTCTCCAGTGCTGTAAATGTTAGTTCAGCAGTATCCTTGTTTTCTTAATTGATCTTTGCTTTGCATTTAATATTGGCTTCCGCATGATCAGGGCTAATGAGCTGATAATGTAAACTCTACAGACGTCAGTAATGTAAACAGTTAGCAGCTCTGGATAAAGAGAAGTAATGTTTGTTCCAATTATCCACAAGATAGCTTATAACAAAGAGGGTGAACACTATACAGTGAACAGCTGCTAATTGATTTGATTCAGCATTAGTATTCGTGAGTACAACATTAGTATTCCATTTGACAGTCTAAAAAAAAGCTCTGTTGAAATTATATCTTTGTAGTCTCTGTGAATAAAGTGTTAAATTACAACAAATCAGTCTGACTTCAAAGCCATGTTAACAGGGTCCATAGGGGGTGCTGAACAGCTACATGATTTCATTTTGTTTGATACGAGAAAGGAAAAAGGATTCATCACTTTTGCACATCACATTTCTCAGTTTCTGTCATTAACTAGACTGGACTGACATGGAAAGTGTGAATGTTTCCATGGTTGCCCTCTGGCAGTCCCTGTCATGTACGATGCTATGATGTTCAAGCAAGTATCGCTGTATGTAAGATCATAAAAACATATGTAACAACATGATCCAAGTAAGAAGACTGCATCTCTCGGGTTGCTCAGGCAATATTCTGATGGATTGGAAATCCAAAAAGAAGAAAGCTGTAGTGCTCCAGGGAATGCAGATCCCATTACCCCTCTCTGTCCCACTATTTCCATGTATTTCTCCACTTTCCTATCCATTAAAGGTATAATAGCATCATAAGGAGCACCCTTAAGGAGACACACACACACACACACACACACACACACACACACACACACACACACACACACACACACACACACACACACACACACACACACACACACACATGTGTAGGGTCTGTAAGATTTTTTTTTTTAATGTTTTTGAGAAAGGTTTTTCTCAAATTTCACCAAAAATACAGTAAAAACTGTAATATTGGGAAATATTACTACAATTAATATAAGTTTTCTATTTTAATATATTTGAAAATGTAATTTCTTCCTGTGTTGGCAAGGCTGAATTTTCTGCATTGTTACTCCAGTCTTACATGAATCTTCAGAAATTTGTTGTGCTAAATTGTTTTGTTGCAGAAATTGTGATGTATTTTTTTTTTTTAGGATTCTTTGATGAATAGAAAGTTCAAAAGAACAGCATTTATTTGAAATAGAAATATTTTGTAACATTATCAATGTCTTTACTAACACATTGAATAAAAGTATTAATTTCTAAAAGTATTAAGTATTTTTTTTTTAAATCAGCAAAAAGTAGTCATCAGAAAACAAAAATTGTATGAAAGTAAAACATATTAAGGGTTTAATTCAAACAACCCCCCAAAAATATGATTATCGTCTATGAAATAATAGGGATGTTTAAATGAAGTATAGGCTATTCAGTCTTGGCAAGCTTACAAAGGTCAATCCACAGTGAATTACATTTCCTGCTCTCCTGATGTCAGACTGTTTCTTTCTATTACAATGTATGTCTGAGAGCAGCATGATTTAATAAACAGTCATTTTATTCAATCTCTCTGTCTAGCAATCTCCTGATGAGAAGCCTCAAGGAGTACATTAAGTCTCCTGGATCCATTTAAATGATTTGCATGAAAGATGTGTTGAAAACTGATTTGGGCGTTCCAATCAAGCAAGCTTACACATGAGACGATCTGTCTATATAATGCTCTTCATCCTATTGTGCTTCTCAGGCACAATGATGGATGTTATTATTATCCGTATAGTCATTTTATTTAAAGTCTGATAGAAACTCGAAGCGTATGAACAGACGTGCTGTCTACACAGTGCTCAAAGATTCGTCTAATTCACGGGAAAACGAAAATGTCAGCAGCTAGTCTTCTAAAAAAATTGCTGAGCTGAAATATTTTTTTGTCAGAAGCTCAGATGCTGAATGCACATTGATTAGCTGCATCTTACCTAATGCAGATTTGATGTGCAAAGAACTGAACAATGAGGAAAGGGAATTTTAGCAGCGGGTTTCTCATTGGTGCCTTCGTCAAAACTGAAAATGGATATGTGCTTCTCTACTTTAACGCTTGCCATATCTCATATCCAGCCAGGGTCTCTTTTTTCTTCACAGTTCAATATTTTGACTTCATAGTCAATTTTTTTTCAGTTCCTTCCGGCTCATTGTCACTTCTGAGACAGACTGACAGCAGAGGGGGTCCGTTACAAAGAGAAGCAATCTTCAGTGAGGACAGGTCCACGGATGAACTATAAGAAACGGCTTATCTTTCCTGACTGACCGTGAGAACTTAAACCGGTGAGAGAAATACCATCCTTTTATTAAAAACTGGATGTGGGAGAAGGAGAGTTTAGGAGAAAGACAAACATGCTTTAAATAGCTATTGAAATAGGCATCATGGTTCACTATCACATAATCAAATAAGCCTCCAGCAGAAAAACTAATAACATCAGGGCTAGTTGTCACACCTTTTGCAGAGAATATTTCTCTGAGAAGTTTTATTTGAGTCAATATCTGCATATGCACATAACTTAAAAGTTTTGGCTACAAATAACAAAACTATTGTTGTCCATGAAAAAAAAAAAAAAGAAAAAAAAAAAAGATACAGTTAATTTAAAGCTACACTGTGTAACTTTTTAAGTTGATTCTTAGCAAAAAACACTTTGTTCTATCAAAAGTATATGTGCTCATTCATGTGTAATTACTTCCACTAACTAATAAAGTATTCTCGTAAGCGTAAAATCTGCCTTTTATAATACATACGAGCGAGTCGCTTGAATGGCGGCAGCCACGTTGCGCCTCCATCTTGAAAATACATTCGCCAAAGAGGGACATACCTGGAAATTCAAGCTTCGCCTTTCGCGGTTTACACTCAGTGACACCGTGACGAATGCGAGGGGGAGATTACTCGCGACTGCCGGCAGATTTGAAATAATACGGCCACCGTAGGAGTTAAAACGCCCTCGGAATTGAAAGGAACAGAAACTAATATTCACTGGGTAGTCATATACAATTTCACCGCTAGATGGGGGAAAATATCACACAGTGTAGCTTTAATGCATGTTGATATGGGGTAATTTAACAGCCTTTCCAGCTAAATGTAAACAATTATGAAACATTTATATTTTTAAAATGCATGTGAAAACATGCTCTGATCTGACATTTATGAAAAAGCACAGTTCAACTTTTTGGTTAAAATCGAAATATATACAGTAATTGACTGTGTGCACAACAGCTATAGGCAAGCAAACATATGATGAAATTTTTAGCGTTAAAGTTTTGAAGGATATACAGTAAGTTACAGAAATGAATCTAACTTAAGAGGATTTTAAAGTATTAAATTAGGTGTTTTTTTGCTAGAGAAAACACATTTGTGTAATTGAACTTTTGACTCTAAATTTCATAGCGACGGTCTCCCTACTATTTACAATCTATATGCAAAATAAAAGCATGTGATATTGGTCAGCTGTTTTCCACTGAATGAAAAAAAAAAAAAGACCTAATATTCTGTCCACAATGTTCTCTAACGGCGTGCTCACACTTGACGTTTTTGGTTTGATTAAAACAAACTCTGGTGCGATTGCTCTGTTTTAATGTGAACGCTGCAATCCTAACCCTGGTGCGCACCAAACAAAGCAAGCCGAGACCGCTGAAAACATGGGTCTCGGTCCTTTTCCAAACGAACTCTGGTGCGGTTCGAATGAAATATGAACGCAACACGGACCAGAGACATGTAAACGAACCAAAATCCGGACATGATGTCACAAGAAATGATCTAAAAGGGACAGAATGCTCAAACATGCCTGTTTTTTCCAACGCATTCTCATCCTAGGGCGTCATATACTGACGCTTTTGACATTTCGTCTACATCGAACGCACATTGCACCCTTTAGCGTCAATACTACAAGTGTGAACACACCCTAAGGGATTTGCTAATCGTTAGAAGCTTCCCAATGACAGGCCAAAACACATAAGATGGGAAGCCTGAAAAAAAGTTTCTGTTTCATATCCATAACACTTTTTTCCATGACTGACACTTTTATGATGGATCACAAGGAGCACTGTTCATATATTCATTATTGCACATCTCCGAGCTATAATTCAATCCATGAACAAATACACAAAGCACACTGACAGTGGAAACAAACGACTTTTCCCCAAATGATCTAATTTCATTCTTCCATTATTACAGCGCGAGCGCAGGAGGAGCCGAGCGTGGAAAGCCATGCCAGAGTCGTTGGAAAAATCGGTAGTAAGACTGTCAAGCTGTTGTGACAGAGTAAGACGTGCAGAAGGGCCTGTGCAATCACAGGACCATCCACCCGTGCAATTTCCTCCAGAGCTCTGTCAGAGCTCAGAAATCACACAGCCGAGCTGGGTCTGCGCTCCACGCTGGGTTACTGAGCACTCACAAATAAGCCACCGCCGCACGCCACGGAGTCAGTCCTTCCTATTCATCTCCATATTTGAGCCACTGTGACCAGCCCTGCAGTCGAATGCCTATCAGCTGATCTAATGCAGGGTTTGAATCTAAAATTTACAGCGTGGGGCTGCTTGTCTCTATGTGATGCACACACTCTGTGAACATACGAGTTCATCAAACTGAAATATCATTTTGGACATAGCCAATATCCAGAGTCTATAGGTTAAACATGATTTATTACCAGAATCGAATCCGTATTTTTGATGCCGGTGCTGATTTTTTCATGTTTTGAGAGGTGCTGGCATTACTGGCACACTTTACTTTGATGTAGCCTAAGTCTAATAATGATTTCACAAGAAAGTATGTTGCAAGGATTTGAACTATTTGAAAATCTAGAATCTGGGGAAACATTGAGAAAATTGCCTTTAAAGTTGTCCATTTACGTTCGCGATTGTGCTGCATTCACTCACAAAAATAAATGTTTTATATATTTACGGTAGGAAATTTACAAAATATCTTCATGGAACATGATCTTTACTTAATATCCTAATGATTTTTGGCATAAAAGAAAAATTGATAATTTTGACCCATACAATGTATTTTTTGTGACTGTTTTTTTTATGATCCAGGGTCACATATTGCACCACTATTATAGTAATAGTAGATGTTTTACCAGTGCCCCAAATTTTTAGAGGGCTCTTAAAAGCATAAAAATTGACTTTTTATATATTTTTTCTAGCTAACGGTTACTTTCTCCAGACAGTATAAATCTTCTGGGTATTTCTGAATAATCGGTGGACAGCATTAGACTCTCTGCTGCCCCCAGCATTCAGAATTGCCATTCAAATTTAAATATAAAAAGGATATTTATCTGTATCAGAATATTAGAATATTACTATGTAACTTTTGGCCCTCTAGCAGTTAAAAAACAAAACTGCATTCATTTTGCGGAAAAACATTGTGCTTCATCTCTGCGTGAGTGTGTGGATGAATTATTCCTTTCTCAAAAAAGAGAGATTATCTTACATTATATGACAAGACATGCACGGGCGAGAAATGTATGTACGCAATTTCCCACAAAAACCATCCAGTAGACGGAGCAACTTTTCTCTATCTATGGATATGACGAGACACCCATGGGCGAGAAATGTGCGCAATTTCCCGCACAAATATAAACGTTTATAATAGCCTTACCATAGTGAATCAGGGTAAGACAAAAACACGTTTTGGAAGAAGCATTGATGATGTAAATTTTGAACAAAAAAAGTTACATAGTGTACCTTTAAGCATGGATTTATATTGAGTATTTCTTGCATTCGATAGATAGACTGACCGACCCTGAACTAAAGTGTTCCTTTAGGGCGTTATTTTATTATTATTTTTTTTTTTAGCTTGACCAAAAAACAGGTTGAATTGTCAGAGAATGAGTTAAGTTTGTCTGAACTCTGAAGGTTGCTTTTATTAACTCGGTTGACACAGCAGGACATATGATTTCAACAAAGCGGCCACTGTGCAGGCAGCCTGTCTTGTGTTGAACAAAATAGTCTTTTCTAGGCCACTGGAGTTTTCAATGTGTGCGAGTTTACATCATTTCAAATGGATTTGTCAAAAGAAGCATTCATTTATTTTGGTATAAAACTTCAAATGAACAAAAAAGTACACCTTCATCATGACCATGAGAGCTGACGTGGTGTCTATATCTCTCTTTCCATCCAAAATGAAACCTTTTTTTGACCTTTATGTCTTTCTGTGGTGTACTGAACACAAACTCTATGAATAATAAAAAACACTTTTGGATAGTGGCAAGGTTATTTGGAGACTATGGCGTGAGTTATACAGGAGAATAAAAGCAGACCGATTTAACTGTTCTGTTAACCACTATTCCAATGGGACATGTTGTTCCACAGTTCCCGCCTTGCTTGAGTGGGTTCACATAAGGGCCAGAATAGGAAATGTAAGTGTCTGAGCAAGAGTGGATTAAAAAATGCTCCTCCAGAACAAAAGGGAAGATGTTTAAATACATTACCAATCTACTTTTGGTGAGAATATATATCCTGAGAGAGAACACTTCTGCAAACATCAAAAAAGTAAATAAAGGAGCTCATGCGTTATCATTTAGTTGAGACACCAGCTGTGCCTTCTTTCTCTATCTCTCTCTCTTTTTTTTTTACAGTGTAATTTCTCATAGCGGTGTCATTCAAACCGATGTCTTCAATTTAGCCAGACTATGAGAAACGCTGGAAATTTCCTACACGGAGCAATGCGTTACATTTTAATAGAGCAACACCTGCGAGGGCAGGGGAATAATGGTCCTCTTGAAATAAATTAAAGGGGCTTTATTGAGACCTGTCATGGGCCAGACAATGGCTCCCTGTGCCCAGAGAGCTCTTGTGTGCAAGCCGGATAATTCGTTTAAAAAGCTTGGAAACCCGATTCCTTCACTTCCTCAATTTCTTTCTTGTGACAGTCTTGCTACTTCCATCCTGGACTTAATTACCTTTTCATTTTTCATTTGCCTCCAGAATTGCCTCAAGCCTCAATTTGCTCTTTTTGGAAAAAATGTGGGGAAAAAAATAGAACACCTAAAGTGAATGTTTAATAGTCTTATGTAATATTACTTTGTGCATGCCATATTGCATAGGCTTGTGGGGTGCACGTGTAATCGAAGATTAAAAATACCCAATATGTGTTGCAAATTCAGAATCTTGCTCATTATTTTTTAAAAGGAAATATTTATCATCATCATGTCATTCCAAACCATATTTTAGTTTCTTCAACATAACAAAACGATTTGATTTGAATTTGACAACCTTTTTCATACAATTACAATGAACAGTGGCTGAAGCTTTCTAGCTTCAGAAAGTCCGACAAAAGTATTCTGATTCTTACAGTAGATTTGAGTGAGAAATAGACAGAAATTTGAGCATATAGGTAACCTAAAACTTTAAGAAAAAAAAAAAAAAAAAAAAATTGACCAGGCAATACCTGCCAGACTATGGTATGTGATCTAAATTTAGTTTTACCAACTCAATGCAAGTCTGTTATTCAGATGTATCCAAATATTTTAACATATCTTTTTGGTATTTGGGTCAGTACTGCATTTTAATGTCATATTTAGTTGTACCCTTTAAAAAAAACATTTTACTTCAAAGATATCCTCACAAACATGCACATTTGAGGAAAGAACAATTCACAGTGCCATTAATCATTTGATAGGAGTTAACCATATTCCACTTAGAGGATTTACTGTTATTTGAGACAATTAGATTCCTCTGCTGTCTAGGCCCAGGTTGATCGGATACTAGCCAGACTTTGTCGAGGGAACACATAACCGAGTTTGTGCTATTATTAGAATAACACCACAGACCCACAGGTATTTCACAAATATCTCTCTCATCAAAGATCTTAAGCAGTTAATCAAAAGCCACCAATGGTTTCCCTAATGCATTCAGCTGTATTTAGCACTTCTGAAATTACTCTCACACCTAGACATGTACATACATGCAGGGCTGATCTGGTCATCATATTAAGCTCTCCAGAGAGAGGATGATTTTAAACACTTTTAATAATAGTAATTCAGGTGCTTAGAATTAGAAGCTTAGATTTGTCAATCAGTGCTTTAAGAGGCATGCAAAGCCTGATGCTGTGTAGCAAATAAAAGAATTTGCATGTTCCATCTTGAGCAAAACAATGAGTTAATTAAATTATTCACTTCATACTGTCAGTCGGCAGCATAACAAATTAAAATTGTCCAGTTTGATTAAATGGGGTTATTGTCTTGTAATTATTCTTATAATTATTACTGCAGAGTTAAAGCATATTATAATGTCAAAGGACAGGATGTCTGAATCAGAATGAAAATGAAAATTATACAGAGTAAAAGTACATTTTTTAAACAACTCGAACGCTGAACATATTTCTGTTTGTAATAAAATGTAAATCTATCTATCTATCTATCTATCTATCTATCTATCTATCTATCTATCTATCTATCTATCTATCTATCTATCTATCTATCTATCTATCTATCTATCTATCTATCTATCTATCTATCTATCTATCTATCTATCTATCTATCTATCTATCACACAATCTTATCAGCATAAAAAAATATAAAGTCCCCCATGATGCACAAAGGACCGAGGATCTTTCTAATAGGGAATCATTTGGGACATGGCCTCAACATCTCTAAATGAAATGATTCACCCAGATTGTCCCAGCAAACCCCCATGGAACGGACACATCCAGCTCCGAGTTCCTCCCTTTGGAAGCTATCTTGTCTTCTCAATGAAATAATAGAGCCCTATGAGATGTGTGTTATTTCTGGAGAGCAGATCTTTGTAAATGAATCTGGGGGTCTATATTCAAGGTCCGTATTGGCCTGAAATCTTCCTGACATCATAGAGTGGAATGGAAAAGAAGAGCTGATGAATTGGCTGGGGGTACAGAGATTTGAGTCGGAGCCCAAGGGCCGGGCAATGCCCTCAGGATTGACACTTTCGGAGACGTCCATGTCACCTTTATAGAAGTGAGACTGATTTAACAGCTTCAATTTATTTCACTCTGAAAAGTTGAAAATTGTGCAAGTCAATAGACACACATACACATTCACACCACACCATGTGCACAGTGCCAAAAGTGTACTTTTAATTCCTAAAAGCATCAAACCATAACTTACTTCAGTTTGATCTACAGCTGCCCTGACAAGTCTATATACCAGCCCAGAAGTATATGCAACTGAATTACTAACCTTTGTCACATACTTTCCTTTTCTCAAAGTCAGTAAATAAGTCGATAGAAAGGAAAGCGAGAGAGTAAACTCATTATAAATCTTGACAGGCTGATTTTTACTCTCAACAATTCTTAAAACTGAGAGATTTTAATCAAAGCAGTTCAATGCCTGTGCAGCTCTTGGTTATTAAAATCTGATGTGGCAGGATTTTTTTTTTTTTTTTTTTTTTTCAGGTGCATGCTGGTAATTAGATTGAGAAAATCAGACAGAGGTCTACTCAGCAAAGATTGTCCATTTCCTCTCGGTTGTGGCGTAATTTAAACATGAGATAGATTAACTGATTTGAGGGGTCAGATCGATGACCGTACACAGCCATTAAGAATCTCCTTCTTCGTGATATTTACCACAAAATGACAAGATCAATTTATACTCACTTTAACACAGTAGATAAGAGCGATCAATCACAAACCGTAGGCCTTTGGTACTAATTTTATATCTGGGGCACAGATTTGACAGAGGCTTCTTGGGATTCCATGAACATTCAGATAATATAAGTTGATTTGAATGCAGTTCAGGTACTTGCGACACTGCATAATTCACTTTGGATTGAGTTCTCTGAAAAAGATCAGTTGGGCAGAATTGTAATGATTCTTTAGAGAGGTGTTTAAACAGGAATCAATGAAGGTGTCTCGGTGCTGGTTTGAGTGTGATAACCCCCTTTTCCTTGAAATGTGAAATGCCTGTGGTCCTTGGGTCTGTGAGAAGATGGACATAATTTGACATAGTACATGTTCACTTGAGATAGGGTGTATTGGATTTGAGTGGAAGTGCTATTGAAATATTAACCAAACAGTGTGCAGTTTGTCCTGCATGGCTCATAGAATAGCCCTTAATGATCTGTCTAATTTTAGGAAGTGTGGGGTGTTGGAGAACAAGAGAATTGCAAGGTTAAAACCCTGGAGAGAACCAACATTTCATCCCACGGAGCGTACTGAAATCTCCCAATATTGTTCTGACGCTATATTCAGGAATAGACTGTAAAGGCAACATGAAAGATTTGAAAAACTCAAGTTCGTCCAACCCACACAAGACAAATTCAACAAGACGTAACAACCTGATTTTTTGCATTTTCTGAAGATGTGAGTGGTGTTTTTTTCATGCAAAGCTTGCTAACATTATAGTAAGGTCTTGCGAGTGGTTGCCAGGGTGTTTCTATGCACCTTTCACTGGGAGTTTGATTGGCAGGTGAACTGACCAATAATAACGCTGAATCCTCCATTTTGTCAAACAAACACACCAGACAGGAGAGTTATTAACATCGGTTGCGCGGTTGAAACAATATACCTTCTGATGTTCATCCACCATGTTTATTTTAGTGCTATAACTAGTAGTAAAGAGGAAGAGATGATCGGTTCACATGCCGCTTAAACTGAGGCACTACAGAGATCTGTCTTGGCATATTAAAGAGTCACAAAACTTGTTTGAATTTCTTAAAAAACAACAAAATTTTAAAGCTGAGACTGTTTCATACCAGAAATAACCTGCATTGTCTTATCTGTCCGTGAGTTTTCGGTGTCCTCTTTGCTCCGCAATGTATTCTTCACTGCGTGAAATCATGATGTGTGGCGTGAGAGCGCCATGGTTTGCCGGACGTAGCAACAGTAACTAAGGGGAGTGGATCTTTGAGAGGGGTCAATTAGCCCTCAATTTGATAATGCCATAGCACAGGGGCCATATGGGGTGCTAGGCTGATGACGATATGTATTTTGAGGGCTAATTTTGAGTTAATGTGTTAACTTATGAAATTATTTAAATAATTAAACAATATGACAATTTTTTTTTTTACAGTTCTACTGTATCTCCATTTGAAAGACTGGTAAAAAGTAATTAATATAGTGATTAATATAAAATATGATTAAATATGATTAATTATTAATATTTTATATTCTTTATATAAAATATTTTATATACTATAAAATAAATTATGCAAAGCTATTTATATACTTTTTAAAAACTTTTCTAACAGTAACAAAATACATATAATCTCACCTTCATTTTTATACACTTTTGTTAAAAAAATGGAAATACATTAATAATTTAATTCAGCAAGGATGCATTAAATTGATCAAAAGTGAACAAAAAACAGTACAGGCATTTATAATACTATAAAATATTTTGATGTCAAAATTATTCTGTTCTATTGAACTTGTTTTTCATCAAAGAATCCTGAAAAAAAGTTTCATAGTTTCCACAAAAATATTAAGCAGCACAACTGTTTTCAACATTGATAATAATAATACATGTTTCTTGAGCACTTGATCAGCATATTAGAATAATTTCTGAGGGATCACGTGACACTGAAGACTGGAGTAATGATGCTGAAAATTCAGCTTTGCATCACAGGAATAAATTATAAAAGAGTTCTATAATTATATTTCATAATAATACTATTTCATTGTATTTTAATTTAATGTATTGTTTAGACATTTTAAATGTTTTTTATCCATAAAATAAAATAGCCTACTGCGTAGCACAAAGCAATATCATAACATCCTGCAGACACAGACTAATAAACCCAAGGTAAACCCAGAGCTGAAGACAGAGTGAGCATTCTCTCTTTGCCCCCTTGCTGTCCATCAGGCAGGTTAAAGCATTTGAGTGGACCGGATCAGAGAGACAGAGACACCACTGGCCCTGACCCTGTCTACCTTCAAGATTAAAACTCCATGCAGTATGTGTCAATCAGGCCAACTGAACTGGCCAGCTAGTGCTGATGGACTGAAAGTGTACAGCAGAGGAGATGATAGGCCTACACGTTGCTCGGCTCCCACTGAGAACGGCTTGTGTTTGGAAGACCTCCAAAACGTAGCCTACTCCCTCTTTTTATTTAGAAGGGATCATTTATGTGAAAGAGGACAGAACAAGCCACCAGTGCGAAGTAATTGCGTCTGTATGGTACTTGTAGTAGTATATGTGCTTTGGAATTTAAGGGCCAGATTTACTAAACAGGGCAAATTAGTGTGAGAGCGCAATAAAATCCCATAAAAGCATCGATGGGAGTAGAAAGTTCTGAGCGTGATCTACTGACGACGAGCAAATTAAAGAATGCAGATGCCGTCAGATCATTTCCATGACCAACGCAATCTTCAAGAGCAGTGCAAATTAGCGTCTGGTTAAAGACATGCTTTTTTGGGCGGTAGATAATGGCGCAAAAGCCATTAAAATGACTAGCGGAAACCTTAGAAATCAATAGGCTTGTTTGAGATGCACCTGAAATGTAGCCGAGAGAAGGCAGCTGCAATGAGGGGAGGTGTGAAAAAAGTGCAGGCAAGACGGACAGTTTTATCTTCTTGCAGTGGATCTGACACCTGCGACATTAAAGACGGATATTGCGGGATTCACGCTCGTGCACGGTGTAATTTAAGTTCTGTTGCTTTTATATGAAAATAAATATAATGAAGAAGACACAAAGTACTTGTTATTTAATTCCATTCCAAATACGTGTTTATCAAGAATCTTTTCTTTAATACAGCCATATGTGTTTTTATATAGGCTATATTTTTTTATAAAAATGACATCACATAACCCATAAAGAGGTCGCACTGTCAGAGAGTTTGGGAATATTCACACATAATTTATACACATAAAAACATGTTATCAGAGTTTTAGAATCAAACATTTTAAAAGAGAACAATACATCACGGTTGTTTAAACCAATGAGCATTAAGCTGTGTTGTCAGCAAGTCGTTTCCCATCATGCTTTTGATCAGCAGTCGGTGGAGAGCAACTACGCGCGACTACAGAGTCTACTAATAACACAAGAGTTTTTTTGACATACGGCAGCATGTCATCAGAGCAAGGCGGACCGCACTCGGACACATTTCTAACCGGCATGCATCTCGCGGTGATCACCGGTGATCGGTTCTGCACAGATTTTGCTCATCTCAGACAAGCCTAATTGCATGATTAATTTTAATAGGCTACTCTCCTTCCATAAATGTTGCGCCTGAAAGGGAAACTCCTACAAATCCAATATATTGTCAGCCGCAAATAACTGTGTCCAGGCCTTTTCAGGCTTATTTTTCACTGTGTGTCTTTATAGCAAAATCCCGAGAGTAGTTTTTTAACGGCAAAAGAGGGTTTTCGCTGGCGCAAACTAGTAAATCTGGCCCTATATTTTCTAAAGACTTTCTGTAGCTTGATTTTGACATGCCTTTGGTACACAAGCACGCACACACACACACACACACACACACACACACACACACACACACACACACACACACACACACACACACACACACACACACACACACACACACACACACACACACACATTTGATTTATTTAATCAAAATACAGTAAAAACAGTAATAGGTAAAAACGTAGTAAAAACGCAGGGTTAAATGTAACACGGACCTTTTACATAGTTAGTCAGGGTCAAGCAGGTTGTGTTTCTGCTTACTTTCTCTCGCTGCCAGAAGACAGTCTCTTGTGGATTTGTGGAAAGTTTTGATAAGATTTTGTGAAGATAAAGAGTGCTTTGACACCATGCAAGTCAATTTTTTCATCAGAGTTGGTTGTGTATGTCACCAAATCTAACTTTATATTACCTTAATCACTGTCTTGTTGGCTAAAACATATAGCACCATTTTGAAACATATCAGCAACTCCAGCAACTGTTAGCTAGGCTTAAAATATTTTTTACACAGCGTTAGTAGTAGCACAGTGTTACATCTAAGCCGCCAAGTGTACAACGATAATGAAATGAAAACAGGGAGCCACACAAATTTTCAGGTTTGAGTATTTATTTATATATTTATTTTGCCACATTTAACTTTGTTGGTCTTTCACAAACAAGATTGGAATTTAAATGTCAAAGTATGATTTCTTTTTCACATTTGTTAACTATGCATTGATCACTAGTTTATGCATTAAAAAGCCTGTTTTTCATGTAATAAATCCTTTAAAATGTGATTTTGAGCTTGTTTTTTAAATTATTATTACTGTTATTATTAATAATAATAATTTTGCATGCAGCTGCCACACACAAATATAATTCAATAGCCATTACAATATTTTATGATTTTTTAAATTTATTTATTGCAAAACTGTGCAGCCCTTTCTTATATCTCTATCCATGATATTGATCCATAATAGAAGGATGATTGGATGGGTGTATGGATATCTATCTATACAGATGCACAAACAATATCAAACTATACAGATAAAATAGTACTGAATTATGTGTGTTACACACAAGTGTTACAACTAACCCCTCTGTCTGTTACAATTAACCCCGCATATGGGGTAAGTTGTAACATTTGCACTTCTGTCACTTTCAGTGCAACTGTACGAAAATGGTAGGTCCTAGTGTGCATTTGTAGCATAGATGTGTATGTTACTTGTGTAAAAAATAGATTAATCTAACTTAATATTTTTTTAAATAATTGAGCCTAAACCAAAATGTGTTAGGTTGTGCCCCGCGCTCCCCTATTGTGATAATATTATTATAAATATTATAATTATGTTATTAGTAATAGTATTTCAATATCAAATTACTGTTTTTTATGTTTTATTTTAATATATTTTAAAATGTAATTTGTGATGGCAAAGCTGAATTTTCAGCATCATTATTCTAGTCTTTAGTGTCACATGACCCACCAGAAATCATTAATATAAAGATTTGTTGCTCAAGAAACATTTATTGTTATTTTCAATGGTGACAACAGTTCTGCTACTTGATTTTTGTGTTTTTTTGTGAAACTGTGATACATCTTTTTTTAGGAATATTTGATGAATACAAAGTTCAAAAGAACAGTTAGTCTATTTGAAATATATATTTTTCATGATTTTCACGGTCAAATTTGAAGGATCACAAGCGAGTGCAGTATCTTGTGACAGTGGGAAGGTTAAAAACCTTTAAACCTACCTTGACTTTTGACTACTTAGCGACTTCTTTTAAATAAAAAGTAATGTTTTTAAGTTAAACAGAGAACACAAGCAAGTAAATCTCTACAAGGTAAAGTGAGAATGAATGCAGAAGGGCACAGACTGCAAATGATAATGACACAGCACATGTACAACTAAGGGAACAATTAAGCATAGATTTAAAATGCCAAGGAAGTAATTGCGCAATTACCGAATATTTATGGCAGAGACAGAGAAAAGTAAAAGAAGAACAGGGTATTTTTCCATTTGATCCCTTCTTTGGTTCATTTCTTCATATATTACGTGGCCTTCCTTTCTCAGAGTAAAGGCCACAGTCAAGGGGGTCAATACATTTTTAGTACATCAACAACAATAGCCCACAAAGCCAGGAGAGCTGAGCAATTAGAGGTTTTGGCTGGGATCCTGACTCCCATGCTTGGTCAACCTGCCATCGCTTCACCGTGGGGGGCTTCTGAATTACTGACATTCACATAGCAGCTGTTATTGCTCCTGACTGGGCTGTTTCATGTTTGATATCGAATCACGCAGATCATCTATACCTCCACAATACTGGCTGGGGTTCAAGTTTAACACAGCTGAACCTAAACTGTTTTACTGTAAAGACTCAGGATTTAATAAAGTCTTGTGTACAGCAGTTAGGTTCATGTTCAAAAAGGGTGCTCGAGGAAAGAGAGCCCAATAGTTCCGGCAAGTTGAAAGAGCCTGTCAAAACTAAAGATAGCCAGAATTTTATTGAAGCAATATTCCAGTCTTTTTTTTTACCACCGTGAACTCTGGAAAGCCAGGAACCCATGAGGCAAAGTGTGCTAAAGCAAGACTTGAACATTATACCTTAACAATACAAGTCACTGCACACACCTAAAATAACAAGCCTTATAATACATTTTCCAGCCAGTGGTTTTGGATATGCTTTTTGTTTGCTCAAAACAAATACAAAGCTGTGCTTTTCTCTTGGAAAGGTCCAATCTGTTGATCTGCGTGAATGAAGGTCACTTGTAAGCCTGACAGTCATTTGATATGAGTGCTATAATTAGCAAATCAAAGGAATATTAAGCTCTTCATTAACTGTGCCTTGAACAGCAATTAGTACATATGAGTGCAATTAAATTCACATATTTACTTTAACATTTGAAGGCAGGTATTAGTCACCATGAATTATTCATCTGGAGAATAGCTACCAAAAAACTAATTGATTTACCCCTATTTAATAGATTAGTTACTCTAAAATTGTACATTTTCTCACACTCATGTGAGAAAAACTATAAAAAAACCCCACTTAGTTTAGGCAGAATATATATATATATATATATATATATATATATATATATATATATATATATATATATATATATATATATATATATATATATATATATATATATATTTATCTTTAATCACCAGATAAGTGCTTGTGCTCTTCTGTTGAATCTCATTTGTATTAGAGTTCTGAAATGTCTTCTTAAAAGGCTACATAACCCTAAACCCAAACCATGCTGTTTTTTCTTTTTCTTCTATTTTAATGGTACATAAAATCTGAAGAAATCATGCAGGTCTTTTCCAAACACTGTTCATATGGATCACGTATTTCCAGCTCCTAAATGGAGAAAAAAAAAAAAGAAGGAAAAAACACAATGTAAAAAAAGTTGCTGCAAGTACAATCAACTTAGATGTTTAAGTCATTTCAACTTAAATTACATTAAACTGACTTAAAACCATTAGCTGAATCTTGTATAACTTATAAAAAGTTGAAAATTGCTCAACTGATTTTGATGTAAAAAACATGTTGTCATAATGTATTGATCATATTTTTTTTTTACAGTGAACATAACATCAAATCTTCCATAAAAAACAAACAAAACCTGACTGTATATAGGCCTACATCAATTATATAAAACTTCCCCTCCCCTTTCTCAGAAAATAAAAGGAAATCACAGACAATGTATTTTGATAATAAATATCATCATGAACTGCTGTTGTATGCAAAATAGGATGCAATAGCTGTTCTCTCTCTTGCTCACTCACTCACTCACTCACTCTTACCTCTGATTTAGGATCACATTCAATGGACTCGTTGCACACATTCATGCACCATTATCCAGTGTAACGGCAATAACGTAGCATGTCAGATTGAGCACTATCGTCTTTCATTGTGACTTTATCTGTCAGTATTTTCAGTACTCTCTGAGAGCTCTGATTGGTGATGGGGCAATGCATCATGGGGTGTGAGAAAAGGACTTAGTTTATCAGTCACCCCTTAGATAAAGACAGAAAATCCATGACAAAGTACTCCACAGCAAGCGAACGCAGACCTCAACCGCAGACCTGATAATCTCGCAAGACTGACAGCGCCAAGAATCACACATTTTCATTCTCTTTGGTTCCCTCTCTTCCCCCACGATCCCTCACACTGGGGATCTGACAAAAGAGAAACGAGAGATAGACACAGCTTTTCAGGCCTTTTTTGATAGTGTCAGTCCATCTTTTGGCAAAGTCACATTTCCTTTTTTTCCCATTACTGCAGAGGACTAACCTAATTCTCTTCTGAAAAGGTCACTTATCGAAGGGTACAACATCCATCACTCTGAGTAAAGTCATTACAGTGACTTCATTTTCCTGATCTAATCCATCGCTGAGGTTTTCAACCATATATAATGATCGTTTCATGTCTGGATATAAATATTTTTTACTGTACATCAGAAAATGTATTATCTGAAAAGCAGGATTAATGGATGCCCTCAAAAGTATCATTTATTTAAAAAAAATAATTTAACCCTCATGTTCTGTTGAGCTTAACTTGACAATTTTCCTAGAGACCCTAATGCTGTTTAATGTGGTAAAATAACAATAGTCATTTTAAATGTAAGTTTATATTTTCCCTTCACATTCTTTTAATAAGTTTCTCTGACCTATTCAAAACCCAGCAGACATACATTATTGAAGCTTTAACCCTGTTTTATCACAAAGTAAGTCTTCGGCGCTTCTCAGAAATGTTTTGACGGTTGAAGCGTGGTATTAAATTTACTTTAAAATCATTTCTCATAAGATTAGGCAAAGTCAAGTATCTCAGACCCCAAACAGAACACGAGGGTTAAACTAATTTCATAACATTTGGCATCTAATGTATGCTTAACTTCTAGAAAACTTTACGTTTACTTTTTGTAAGCGAGACGCATGCACATGCACGACGTTGAACGTCCTCCTTACCTAATCTCATTCAAATGTGCATTATTTAACCTCTTTTGGTGATGGATTGCAAGCATTTCTGAGAGACTATTGACAGGGCATGTGACGCATGAATCCTTTAAAAGGGCACAATTTGATATGATGTGCACAGAAACAAGAGTGATAAACAACAACAGACACTCAGAATAACATCTTGACCTAGATAAACAGAATAAATCAAACTGCTTGACACTAATTGTATATCCATTGGGCACACATGCATATTTCTACAGAGATACTAGATCAACATTTGGAACGTTCTTCTGTAACGGGATGGAATATGTGGCTGACAAGTTGAAAAATGGAAGTGTATCCAAATGGCAATCTTGGAGATTTGGGGAAAAGAGAGTTTGGGAATCGACTTTATGCAACCCATTTTTCTAATTAGATACATCAGTGTCCACCTTTTTTTTTATGCAAAAGCGGTGTCCTGTGGCTCATGTAAAAAATGGTTACATGTAAAATTGTATGCAAATGTAAGCCGTTCTACTTCAGAGTGTGACTAGGGAAAATTTGGGAAACATAAATGCCATTTTCAAACTGATTCAACACCCAAACCCCCAAAACATTGGACTTTGGTGAGTTTTTGGTGTATATTGTGAAATAGCCTTAATAATTTACTTCTGGAAATGCATATTATTATTCCCTGAACAACCACCTTAAACTAGCCTAAGCTGGTTTAATCGTCGCCCAGCCTGGTCATGGCTCATCTGTGGGCTGGTTTTAAAGGGGTTTTGGGCACTTTTCAGCTGGTCAGATGGAACTAGAATGTAATACTTTCTTTACTGTGAACCAGACTCAGTTTTTTTTATCAATTATACCATATTGTGTGATCACTGTTGCTTATTGTATAGCTCCAAGGTTTGATGAATAAATAAATCAATAAAAAAGCAATTCACTTGCACTTAAAAAAAAAAAAAAAAAGGGTGAAAGGGTGGGAGTATGCAAATGCACAGAGTGGGTATATTTATGATTGTCCAGGAGAAGATTGTCTAGGTTATTTATTTATTTATTTATCTTGCCAAATAGGCTGCTGAGATTCATGACATCTAAGCTCAAGATTTGGCAAGCTCATTCTCCTTGCAGCAGATGACTGTACTTAGCTCAGTAAATTATGCATGCATTATTCATATAATAATGCACCCTTTAAATATTCAGATTTTAGAAGGGGAAACATAAAACATGTGGTAAAACCATAGCACTTTGCTCATGTTTTTCAAATCCTAAATGAAAAAAAACAAAACAGAATGGCTAAATGAAAATGATCTCTGTGGCTCCTATTTTAACGATCTAAGCAAATGAACTAAGCGCACGGCGCAAGTGCACTTAGGGTGTGTCCGAATCCACTTTTGCTAGTTTAATGACGGGAAAAATGGTTGGCGCGCTCGGCGCATGGTCTAAAGGTTTTGTGCCTATTCTCTTAATGAGTAATGGGTGTGTTTTTGGCATAACGTTCAATAATCAGAGACTCATCTCCCATTCTCTTTAAAAGCCAGTTGAGCTCGCGCCATGGCGGGTTGCTATTTACATGGCGGAATTTGCAAGCTGAAAGACTAACTGTACGTACACACCGCCGCCGACTTGAGCTGCAAAGCTCTGGCCACCCTGTCAAGCTCGTTGACGCTTTGGCCGCTCTGACGTAGCAGCATTCTATGTTCGATCATGTGAGAAGAGAAGTGTCACACCATGAAATGTAAACAGAAAAAACAAGCAATACATTGACACTAGAAACCTTTTATAATGACAGCATTTTTATAACACATTTTGGTCACATTTGGTCGGGAAAAAAATAATAATTAGCTATTATTATTATTATTATTAATAGTGAGTGCGTGCGCGTGGCCAGGGCTCTCTCTCTCTCTCTGCTCGTTCTTATATATGCCCTGTCAAGCGCGCCCTGTTAAACTGACAGGACTTTAAAACACATGCAAATGATAAACTTTCACTCTATGATGGTTAAACTGTGCAATTAATTCGATAATGATAGGAAACCCCGCAACGGCGATGATCAGCTTTTCCTCCATTTTCTCGGAACTAATGTTTTGGTAGGAACGAAAGTTTACATCGTATGTTTCTCCGGAATCAGCCAGCGCGAAGGACGTCTATATTCCGATTGGTTGCTGGCGTTTTGCCGCTGCTTGCCGCTGAAGCGCGTCATAGCTCATTACCATAAAGTTGAGCTACTTTCAACTTTCTGATTGATGCTCTGGTCGCTCAAAACGCCCAAAACGAGACGCCGATGGATTTGACGCTCCTTGCAGCTGAGAGAAGCCAGCTTCCATTGACAATGAATGACTTCCGGTAACTTTGGAAGCTCAAGTCGGCGGCGGTGTGTACGTACAGTAAATGCTTCTCTAGAGAGGAAACGGATCTGCTTGTGCGCGGATTCCACCATGTCTTTATGTACACAATAATAATCTTTTACATTGTAATCCTTTTATTTTTAATATTTGGCTAGTTTGTGTGCTGCTGTGCATCCCTGTGTGTGTAATAAGCAGAATTTACGCGCGTTGTGGACCCACCTATAGGTGCATATTACTAGTGCGCCCTTTAAATAACAAAAGAAATACTGCGCCATGATTTCAGACCAGGTTTTTGTTGGTCAATGGCACAGTCTATTTCAGTTGCCTCAAAATAGCAACGTCCCAACAATGCGCCTGAACACACCTCGTTTTCAGACCAGCATGCCCATGGGCGCAAAAATAGGCACAAATGCATTTGCTATTTAAACAACGTGGCGCAGGACATGAAAAAATAGCTACATCGGGCTGAAACTAGCAAAAAAAAAGTGTATGATAGGGCCCTAAATCTTCATCTGTCCAAGTACATTTTATGTTTCTGCATAGATCAGTTTCAAAAACATTCTCCTTCTCTATCACCCTCTGTCATACATACAACCGCACACACCAGCGACCTGCCTCCCAGATGTTGTACTGATGTCGTGCAAGGTAGGTGTTCCAGGTATCTTGTTGGGGGTCCAGCCCGACTGGTTTATCACTGATACTTCTGGTTCCAAATGATGCTTTAGCCTTGTGCTTCCATTTATCATCTGCCCACAGGCAGCACACAGCTGAGCCAGGAGAGATAGGCAGTTTATTTTTCATAGTTATTTATTCAGTGTTCTATCTGCCTTGGTGAGAGTGTCTATGTATTAGAGTTGTTGTTGGCATTGGCAGGTAAGGCTGGGAAAGGTTACCAAGCTAAGCTGAATTCATGTGCTGTTAAAAAGTATTACTAATTCATAATCTTTCTAACCCCATATTATTTTCTTTACACAGTAAAACACAAAATAAGATATTTAGTTGCATGTATATATATAGCCAAATGACAATATATTACGTAGAAAATTGTACAGGTCTTTGTGTCTTACAGCTTTACAAAAAATAATATGCATTAATATTCATGAAGCCATGTTGCAGTATTACTAAAACACTGACGAGTGTTTAGGAATTAGAGTAACCCAATCAGTGCCTTGGAAACATTATAAACAATAGTCTATTACAAAGTCATATAGAGTTACAGTCAAGTGCTTTACTTGAAATTATGAAAGAGAGTTGCAAGAACACCTTCGGAGACACAAGTGGACGTGAAGCATAACAAACGCATAAGGGTAAAGTTAATAACAGAGCAATTTGTTTTGTGTCTGGTCTCATTGCTCTTTGCCATGCAGCTCATAATTATTCCTCTTTATTCAAGGCAAGCCAATTAATTAAGCCTGATTAAATCCAGCTAGACCATAAACAACAGAATCATTGCTCTTTAACCAAACTACTGGAGAGACGTCGGTCAATGCATTTTTTTTTCTTTCACCAAATCAGACATATTTACCCGAACATGGTCTCTGGGAGTGAAATAAACCAATCAGCAACATAACAGTTTGAAGCATCTGTGGTTCGCTGCACTCTAGGGGGAATATATGAAAGCTGGGGCCGTCTGAAGTGGGCAAAGCAATTTTGAAGTGTTTGAGACATCTGAGAGATCACAGGCTGCCATGTTTCCAGGCCCAGACCTCTCTCGCACATGGAGCTCTCAGTCTTGGATGGGAGATGTCCAAAGGCTTCTTCCTTAGTCAAGTGAACACAGCGAAACTGCATTCAGGTGCTATTAGATCACCGCACATCACAAATAGACTAGGATGGAAAATAATGCACTTCCTGACGGTCTGACAGTGAGGAAAGGTCCAGATATGAAAGTGCGAATGTAAAACAGAGGCATGAATTTTAGACTGAAAAAGAGAACATACTGTACGTGTGTATTATATATATAAAACATAAACAATCTTTTTGACTACATACTAACAGAAGCAGTAGTTTGGTTATTTTGATATATATATATATATATATATATATATATATATATATATATATATATATATATATATATATATATATATATATATATATATATGATACTGTATATATCAAAATAACCAAACTACTGCTTGTTAGTATTGCATTTCAAATGTAGTCAAAAAGATTGTTTATGTTTTATATATATATATAATGCACACCCTAAACCAAAAAATTAACATACTAAAGTTTTAAATGTTTATTGCTGCATTCTAAATACAGTAGTGTTATTTTTAACAAACAGTAGGCAGTATAGAGTACATGTGTAAATACAGTAAGAAGTACTAGAATTCTATTCTGAATGTAGAAGAACATACTGTTTATCACTGTCACATTCCAAACAAGTGCAAAAACAAAACAAAACAAAACAAAACAACAACAACAATATTTTGGCTCGTGTTTGAAACACCCTCTACATCTTCATGCAAAAGGAAGTGCACATATTAGCATAATTTTTTTTTCAAAAGCTTTTGTAGTTTATAAATGTTGTCCTGCTCAGGCCTTGAGACCGATAAGCCATCAGTAACATAATGCAAACTCTACTCCATGTAACAAAAAAGATTGTGCTTTATTGATAATGCAGACATTAAATTTTAATCCAGCAAACAAAATTTTAACAGACACAATTCATCCTCCAGTGCTGAAGGTTCCTGCTTAAGTGTTCTCGCCTCTAGAGAGGAAAATGAATCACACTCTCTGTGCACAGGCCACCCCAAGGTGATTTATTTGCTGATTCCTTGTCACTGTGTAATTTATTGCAGTGCTTTTGTCTTCTTTTTTGTATACATGGAGTGATCAGGCAGTGCAAAGAAGCCAACGTGATTCTATTCCTAAGGAGATTCAGTCCAGGACTCGAGGTCAGCAAAAATATTCAGGTGAAGTATGTGTGTGTGTGTGTGTGTGTGTGTGTGTGTGTATATATATATATATATATATATATATAAGACATAAAGACAGCTCAAAATACCCCCCAGATCTTTTATTATAACTTGTCAAATTTGCCCCTTTTGAGAAGGGTATAACTGCAGCCTGGAGATCCAAGTAGGTATAACTGCAGACAGGAGATCTCCAAAATGGGGTGTGAACTCCAAAAGCAGGCAGAGCCTCCAAAATGGGGCGGGGTGTTCACGAGCAGAGACTTTCACCATTGGCTGACTGTGATGTATGCCATCAAAGTACTGCGAGAGCGAATCGAGAGCAGCTGGAGGACTCGGCCAGTATTTTTTTATAACAGTAAAAGCTCTTTCATGTAGTCAAGAAGTTATATTGTGTCATGTTTATCAAAATAAAATGGACGCCCTATTATGGAACTCCCACCCCATTTTGGAGATCTCTGGTCTTCAGTTATACCTACTTGGGCCTTTTTGGGTGTGAGCAAAAACGCACCGTTTTTGTGTATGTCCCTTTAAATGCAAATGAGCTGCTGCTCCCCGCCCCCGTTCATGAAGACAGCCAATGCTTTATATGAGCTTCGGATACTTTGGCAAAATCTCACTCATCCAAAATCTCAGAAATAACCAGTATGGAGAGACTCAGGAAGAGGTTGCAACTTTTAGACGCACCTGGACACGTTGGTTGGTGGATACATTTATGTTGTTGTGGAGTTGCATTGATTCATCTCATCGACTTGCATGTTCTGTCATGTTTAACTTATACACAAGTTGACAGTTCCCTGAGGTCTTTATAAGACAGCTGTGACATTTTTGGACTAATAAGTGTTCTGTTTCTGGGGTGGTAGATGCACCAGATTATAGCACTTAAACACGGAAAAAGTAAGATTTTCACTTAAAAAAAAAAAAAAAAAAAAGGAAAACAACATGAGCGTAAGTAATTTGCAAAAGTGCAAAAAATAACACAATATAAATGGCTGTTCTCCATTACTTGATAAACTACTACCACGATCACTATAGATAATGTCTCTTTTAAGCAAAAAACAATGCCAGTGCAATGCACAACTTCATATAAAAATTTACAGCACAGTGCAATACCAGCGCATTTACTGCCTGGGTAAACGGAATTGTGGGTGATTTGTGAATTCAGTTTCACCCCAAAATGTGGTGCATGTGTGTTTGCTTGTAAGGAGGGGGAGTACATTTCCTTGACATTTCGCTTGCTTGAATATAAATAGATTGCTTCAGCTCTGCTCTGTGGAATCCTGTCAGGACGCACAGCCTGAAAACACCAGCTTTGGCAACTGATGATTCCTCACTGTGCCAGTTGCTTCAACCACCCTTATCATCTGCCTGGCAAAGTGCTGTACCTTGCCCTCACTGCCTACCCGCACCTACTGAGATAATATGATAGTAGTCAGCCACAGCCAGCCCAACTCTGTTTGGCAACCAAAAAGCAAGGGGCGTGCTTAAGGACGTACACATCTACAGAATCCAGAAGACAGAGACATTCACAAAGCTCAGAGAAGATGTTTAGGTATGAGAATGTGTTGGTATTTGTGTATTGACATACAAATGTGCTTCGTCTGTGAAATCACTGTGGATTAATTTAAGCTCGAGAATGTGATCTGATCGTTCAGTTGTTTGTGATATTTGTAATGGTTGAGTTTTGCAGTGAGAAAAAAACTGAAAATCTGGTTAGCCAAATCAGTCAACAGTGAAATTAGTAAGACACCAGGGGTGTGTCTGATACAATGGCAGACCTGCATTTCACAAATAATGAGCTCACTCTGTTGATTCATTGTTTTTTGCCGTCTAAAATAAAGTGAGTTGTATTCATGTGCTTTGTAATGACGCTCTCCAGTTAGTCATATAAAGGCGTGTCGGCAAATAAAAAAATAAGCAATTCAGAGTGTGAATAGTAAGTATCTTTACAAATGAAGTCAAACAGAAGAAATTATATGATAGCCTGTTTCTAAAATAATGAAATAAATAATAAACAAATAAATAAATAATGTAATATATAAATATTACATACTTTACATACATACATGCATATGTATAATATATACTGTATATATATTCATGAAAACATAAATACAGTACTGGTCAAAAGTTTGGAAACATTACTGTTTTTAATGTTTTTGAAAGAAGTCTCTTATGCTCATCAAGACTGCATTTATTTTATTTGATCAAAAATACAGAAATAACAGTAACATTGTGAAATATTATTACAATTAAAAATAATGATTTTCTATTTGAATATACTTTAAAATATCATTTATTTCTGAGAAGCTGAATTTTCAGCATCATTACTGTCAGTCAATGTCATTACAGTCTTCAGTGTCACATGTTCCTTCAGAAATCATTCTAATATGATAATTTATTATCAATGATGGTAACAGTTGTGCTGCTTAATGTTTTTATAACCTGTGGTTATTTTTTTAGGATTATTTTTTGAATAAAAAGTTTTTAGAAAAAAAAGAATTTTTATTTAAGAGATATAAAAGAGATTTATTTAAAATAGATAGCTTTTGTAACAATATACACTACTGTTCAAAAGTTTGGGGTCAGTCATTTCTTTCTTTTTTTGTTAAAATAAATTAATACTTTTATTCAGCAAGGATGTGTTAAATTGCAAAATGTGATAGTAAAGATTTATATTGTTAGAAAAGATTTCTATTTTGAATAAATTCTGTTCTTTTTAACTTTTTATTCATCAATAAATCCTGAAAAAAGTATCACAGTTTCCAGCATTCACATTGATAACAATTGAGTATCGAATCAGCATATTAGAATGATATCTGAAGGATCATGTGACACTGAAGACTGGAGTAATGATGCTGAAAATATAGCTTTGCATCACAGAAATAAATTATATTTTAAAGTATATTCAAATAGAAAACCATTATTTTAAATTGTAATAATATTTTACAACATTACTGTTTTTTTCTGTATTTTTGATCAAATAAATGATCGTTGGAACTTTTTCCAAAAACATTAAAAATAGTAATGTTTCCAAACTTTTGACCAGTACTGTCATACAATTACATAAAAATATACATTTTAAAAATGTGACTTTATATTTCACAATATTTAAGATTTAAGATACAATTGAAGGAAACTGGTTCTGTACAATAAAATTAGAACAAACAAACAAGCAAACAAATAAATATCTCACAACAACCATATCTTTACATAATTATATGGGTTGCTAAAAATATATTTAGCAATTTTAATCTCACAATATTAATTAGAATATTAAAATGTAAGTAAGTAATTCATGCAACTGGCATCGATTCATTATCAGAAAAATGCTAATTGTTCTGCATGTCTACATTTTGAAGTGGCCAATTTCACCCTATAGGCCCTTTTGGGATCATGTCTTCAGGAAACAACAGCTTCTGAAAGTGAATTTTTGTAAATTTGATGAAAATGGAGCTCTAAATTCTCATTAGACAATTGGTAAGCATGGTCGTCTCTCTTGTCCCAGCAGCACAAATTCATTCTGACTGAATCTTAATTAACAAATCAGTCTTGGTTTTATTTGAATATGCATGTCCTGAGCACAGAGGACATCTGAGAGAAAGACAATAAAGCAGGGGACAGTAGAAAGTTTACCGTGACAGTTCAGCAAACAGAGGGGGAATTGTTAAATGGCTATAGAGGGCAAAAATCAGCAGAACAACAACCTTGCAAGCCAGCCACTATTTGTTAGCCATATTGTAAATGTTTGAGTAAAAATGATATAAATGTATGCAAATAAGAATGGTAACAAAGCACCTTGTGACAGAGAAAGTGAATATAAATGGGACTGCTTCCTAGATAACCTAAAATGGGAGCTTGGCAAAATGAAGACGTATAAATCAATTGTGGAACTTGTCACAAAAGTTGTCTTCTTCTAGCTGCTATGTATTTGTTCAAACAAGGCAGGAAAATTTCCCTGTCCTCTTCCATGAGGATATTTTGTCACTCTGTATTCATGGCCCACGACTTCATAAGCAAAGGACAGAAAGGAGTAACCTTGACCTTTCCACAAGTCCACAAAATGAAGAGAAATATCACCATTAATCGCTAGTCATCTACTCGCATTTCTTACAGCTGGTTTTTGTCATTTCAGATAATGAGATGGAACAGGCTCTGCCAGAGACGCGGTCCCAGTCGTGGCTGACCATTGCATGTGCCCTTGAACCCAGCTGGACCTCCCAAGAAACACAGCAACTCATTATTCTGTCAGATGTCACATCGAGCCATGCAAGAGTGTCAGTAAACCGCTTCCAAACGGAGATGGAGTTTTCACATTGTTTAGCGGGATCCCAGAATAGAAGCCGTATTTCAAAGCGCTGACTTTCACAACAGTGTTCGGTTAGTGTGTTCACCGCGTCGTAACTTTTTAGTGTGCACCTCATTATTAGTGATTTTACTGCGAGGCTGTTGAAACACAAAGGAGATAGTGTCATGTTGCTTCAACTGATCAAATGGTTAGTAACGATAAATACAGGCTCAAATAAATGCTTTTTTTCTTTCGTATTTTCTTCAGACTAGAGAACAGAGTTGAAAAGAGCAACTGGGGCACAATAAAGCAATGGAGCAAGAAACTCCCCCAGCTCCGAGCATGAACGACGCAATAAAAGTCTGATTATTATTTAGAGAGAATATTGCCTCAATAAAACAGCAATTCTGGGCAGGATTCACAGGACATGGCACCAAGGTCTCGCTGTGCAGTCATATTTGGATGGATTTCTGTGGTAGAGAGTAGAAAATTAAACCATTAGTGACCAGAAATCTGAATAGAAATATCAGCTTCATATCTGTTGGAGCTGCTCCCTTGATTTGATTTTATTAGACAAAAAAGTAGCGAAATGCACTCATTTGTCAAGGATAACACAACTTGTTTCCATTGTGGTCCTTGATGTAAAGCGCAAACTTCACTCCTAGTGACAGGTTACTTTGGCATTGCATACTGTTATAAATACAAAAATACAATACGTTTCCACATTAGCAAAGTTTACTATCACAATTAAACATCCACACAATACACTAATACAAATTTATCACTAAAACAACTTATCTAAAACCAACCATATTTGAAATACCTTTTTAGGTAACCAATCAAGATGTCTAAAATTGGATACAACAACACGTGTACACCTACTAAAACCTAAAACTAACATTATCAATTTATTTTGAGATTTCGGTAACTTGTCCAACCATACACGAGACAGATCAGACATCCAAGACATGCATACTCAAAATTGCATTGCACTAAACATGATGCAAGTAATTTTAAATTTGGTTTATCCATAAAACTAACATATCTAGCAAGAAATGTTGTTCTAGCATTAACCTTACCTAAAGTTTTCATAGCCATACTTGCACCACTTAAATCATTGTCAAGGACACATCCAAGATAATTAACAGTAGTTCTGTTTGATATTACACAACCCCCTACCTTGACATGCTAGAAACCTTGTTCAGTTTACATTTAGACCCAAATAATAGGGATTTTGTCTTACCTAAATGCAATAAGAGTTTATTTTCAGAGACCCAGTCTCTTACCTTACAAAGCTCCTCACCTAATATCACTTTATTTTGCTGACATCCTTGTCTGAACCCAGTAAATCAGAGTCATCAGCATACAAAAACAAATTACAGTCACACACTGTTTGCATATCATTTATGTTTTGGAGGAATAAAAGGGGGCCTAAGACACTTCCCTGTGGAACTCCATTATTAATAATTGTTTCCTCAGAGAGAATTACATACACTTCTACCCTTTGAAATTTCCCAGTTAAATAAGAGTTCAACCAGGCTATCACCATATTTATCACACATTTTACCTCCATCAATCTGCTTCCTTATAAAATCTTTTAAATATAGTAAAGAATCAGTCAAATAAGATCTTCTAAAACCATAAATTAAAACCTTCTTGCACACATACAGATACATTTGTTTGTACACAATCTTTCTAAATTTCTTTGAAGCCACACTAAGAATGGAGACTGGCCGGTAATTTCCAGGATCATATCTATTTCCTCTCTTGTATAATGGAATGACCTTGGCTATCTTCATATGAAAGAGCAATAGTGCATCAGATCATCTTAGTACGGTTTCTCTGATCTGTGCTGTGATAGACGAGGGTCTGGAGCTGAAGCATTGTAGTGGATATTCAGCGCAGCGTTCTAGTCATGACCCAGGATGAGGATAGATAGTGGCATTGGCCAGGCCTCATCCATTCACTCAGGGGGCTGCTGGGCTGGGAAATGGCAGCCTATGACAATATCTCTATTAGGAATGATGGAAAGCATGTCAGCAAGCCTTTATTAACAGCCCTTGCTAGCCTGCACCAGACCTGCTGCTATTTGAGTAATGCCACTCAGCAGTGCGCCCCAGACCTTTAATGTACACCCACATCCCACTGCTGTAATTTCCTGAGAGGGTAGGTCGTTAGTTTTGATTTGTATCAAAATATATTAATAAATTATTCTTTCAATTACCTGTGGCCTTCAACATGGAGAAGCCAAGCCAGGGAACATTTTTCACATCAGGGTTGCAAACCAGTACAAGTGCTTTGGAGTTTACAACCTCACCTGAAAAAATATTTCAATTCACCCACTGTAGCCATGAAGAGAAAGAACCATGAAGAGAGACAAAGAGAGAAAGAGTTGAGAAAGAAATGATGAGACTACTAACATAAACTACACTAAAGCTATTTTAGCGAGGAATCTATTTCTGAATAACTATAAAATGCAACAAAAAAGCAAAAAGCAACTGAATCAAGAAAATTACGATGAATAATACTACATTTGCTTCAAAAACAAATATAGGGATCAATAATAGGTATCAAGAATTGATAAACAACAGTTTTATAAAATTGAAGATTAATCTGAGGCTCAGAACTGAGTCTCATTTTAGAGTTAAAAAGTAGTTTTTGAACTGGTTCATTTATAACGTACCAGTTCACTAAAATGAATCACACTTCCAGACATGACACATAAAAGGAAGAGAAGCCTTTCTTGGAGTGTGAGTTTGATAATTGCCTCAGTTATTCTGAGCAATATGGCATTAAATAAAAAAGGTAGCATTTCATCATGCAACGACCACAACACGCCAGAAAAGCTACACTAGTTTGAAAACAGCTGAGCTACTGTCACACTGCAAAAAAAAAAAAGAAAAAAAGAAAAAAAAAAAAATATATAAAAAAACAAGTTAGAGGCACCCTACTTTATTTATTATTTACTCCCAAACAATAATTCTGAAGTGTTGAAATACAAGGAATAAATGAAGAGTAAAAAAAATCTACACATGTGTTTCAAGTGTAATGTACACAGTTGCATTCATATTTCATTCAATGACCACCTGAGCAAGGGTATCTATCTACTTACAGTATCCATCCATCCATCCATCCATCCATCCATCCATCCATCCATCCATCCATCCATCCATCCATCCATCCATCCATCCATTCAGATTTCATTCAATGACCATCTGAGCAAGGGTATCTATCTACTTACAGTATCCATCCACCTAACCATCCATCCATCCGTCCGTCCATCCACTTAGAGTATCCATCCATCCATCCATCCATCCATCCATCCATCCATCCATCCATCCATCCATCCATCCATCCATCCATCCATCCATCCATCCATCCATCCATCCATCCACTTACAGTTTCTATCCATCCATCCATACTATCCATCAATCCATCTACACTCTCCATACAGCCATCCATCATCTACATTATCCATCCACTCATTCACCCACCCACCCACCCATCCATCCATCCATCCATCCATCCATCCATCCATCCATCCATCCATCCATCCATCCATCCATCCTATCCATCAATCCTATCCATCAATCCATCTACACTCTCCATACAGCCATCCATCATCTACATTATCCATCCACTCACTCACCCACCCACCCACCCACCAATCCATCCATCCATCCATCCATCCATCCATCCATCCATCCATCCATCCATCCATCCATTTACAGTTTCCATCCATCCATCCATACTATCCATCAATCCATCTACAGTCTCCATACAGCCATCCATCCATCTACATTATCCATCCACTCATTCACCCACCCACCCATCCATCCATATATCCATCCATCCATCCATCCATCCATCCATCCATCCATCGAAACAGTAAAAACAAACAGTATTTTTTTCAATTCACAGAAATGACACCCTTCAGCTTTAAGAATAGCCAGTTTCTTCAGTTGGGCACAGAAAACTGACACTGACACGCAGGGAGACATGACTAGATTGTAACTTTTTGTGTTAATTGAGTTTGCAATCCCTGACAACAGACTTTAGAAATCCTTGCTTCTTCTCAAAGGGTACAGATTCACAGGTGATTGATTACCTGCTGCCCTGAGTTGAACCCAATCCACAAAGGCCAACAGATCATAGGTGAAAATCATTCACAAGATCACATCTGAGAACCAATTTATCTCCAAAAGGAAATAAAGAACTGCTCATCCCCTAACCAGTTAGGCCATTTTACCAATGATTCAAACTGATATAGGTTGGGATGGTCAGCTACTCTCTGAGTGTCTGGCTTGAACCGCACATATTAAGAGCTGTCAGACACGGTGCACGATGGTAGTGGAAAGGCCCGTTCAGGGCCGCAAAATGATTAGAGAGGCTGGAGCTGGAACGGGGCGGACAGCAGAGTGGACTTCTGGGGGAAGAGCTGACGTGAGCACACAGCAGAAGATGAACTGGTGTAATGAACCCAGTGGCTCCCAGCAGCCCAATCCTAACCCCCTTCCAATTGCTCATCACATACTGATCATTCCAATCCATGGTCTAATAGTCCCACAAGGTTCTGGTCTGCTCATGTTCAGCCTCCTGGCAACTAATGTATTTGGCATCAAGGCCTCAGAATGGGTCTTGCTCAATTTCAGTTATGAAGGTTCACCGGTTTGCATTGATCATAACGGAACTTGAATGGTTTCTCCATTAAATTGACTCATTTTTAGATCAAAAAAGCTTGATTGTTGCAATATGGTGAACATAAAGTCTCATCCCAGAGGCCAACAAATGCACAAATATGAACAATAGGGCATACTTAATATAATAGGTGATATATATACTAATATATATATATATATATATATATATATATATATATATATATATATATATATATATATATATATATATATATATATACTGTATATATATATATATATATATATATATTTCTTTTTTAGTATTATTATTTTTTTATTTATTTTTTTTGCATTTTTTGCACATTTCATACGTTGCACACCAGCAGAGCATTGAGGAATAAATTGAGGAACAAATGAGACTGATTAATCAGATATTTGAGGTACAAAAACAGCGTTCAATGATTTTGTACAATGATGACTGAGTCCAAACCTCTGTTTTGCAAATACTGTGTCTCCCTGTGGAACAGCTGTAAAATTTTGTTAAGGAATCAAAGTGAAACATTTCAGTTGTATGTTATGATGCAAAACAGCATGCATAGCATTAATATCCAAAATGTCAGTGCAGTTTTAATGTCATGCTGTACAAGCATGTCTTTTATTAAAATGCCACAACAAAGATCCAGCATTCGGATGACGTGACGAATTTAAATGAATCTGAAATATTGGAGGTCACAGATATGATTATATACAAGATTATTTTTTATTTGCAGGGATATACTGATATAGTATACACAATAGACCAAATTAAATAACAGTATGCAAGGGCTGCGAATCAAACAGGATGGAAGAACATGTGACAATCAGCATTTTCACATCTTAAATTTGCACATCAATTTAAAGGACTCGGACATCTCTAGACACACAGTTTAAAGACCTTTTTGAATCGAAAACCTTCTCTGAGAATTTTATCATAGCTGATACGTTTTCTTTTTGACAAATCCATGAATGCACAACTCAATTTAATTGACTAGGCATAATTTAAGCTATTGAAAGCATTGATTTGCATGGATAATGAGTTGCCTTTGATGTGAATGAACATCCATTTTGAAATTAGCAGCAGTCACAGGTGTTTTGCTGTGAAAAGTGTAATCAGATCCTTTGAAGTTGTATATTACATTACTAAATTGAACATGAAAAGCCCATTTATTTGCATAATTTAATCTGTAAAGGAGACAATTTCTGAAAGCTCTTCTTTTGCTTTCTGCCAGACTGCTACAAACACCCTGTATGTTCCTTGGCTGGTAATACAATACAGAGTGAATGTCTGATAAAATTTCAGAATTTGAATAATCTTTGCATGAACAGATACTATGAATTAAACGATATAAAGAACCAAGGATGGAACAAGCTCAACTTCAAATACATCTTTGTGAGAAGATTAAATGAACTGTAGAAAATGAGAAAAAGAACATTGCAGAACATTTAAAGCCCTGAAGAGCAATAATTGAAACATAATGTTACACTGCAGTGAGTAGGTGAGTCAGAACAGAAGGATCCCACATACTGAATATTTGCAGAACACACATACCCAAAAAAATGTTAACAGTCTTTAACTGCTTTAGAGCAGTGGTTCTCAACTCCAGTCCTCGGGACCCGCTGCTCTGCACATTTTGTATGTCTCCCTTATTTAACACACCTGAATCAGATCATCAGCTCGTTAAGAGAGACTCCATGAACTGAACTGAGTGTGTCAGATAAGAGAGACATACAAAATGTGCAGAGCAACGGGTCCCGAGGACTGGAGTTGAGAACCACTGCTTTAGAGCAGGGATGGGCAACTTCGGTCCTGGAGGGCCACTGTCCTATAGTTTAGCTCCAACCCTGAAAAAATCACCTGCCTGTCATTTTCTAGTAATCCTGAGGACCTTGATTAGCTTGTTCAGGTGTGTTTGATTAGGGTTGAAGCTAAACTCTGTAGGACAGTGGCCCTCCAGGACCGAAGTTGCCCATCCCTGCTTTAGAGCGTCAAATGTATCCAGCTCTGCTTGAGAAGATGCATTACTTCACTCTCTCCATTTGAAATGTATGTTACAGTGCCCATATTATGCTAATTTAAAGGTTCCTAATTTTGTTTTGAAAGTTACCTAGGTTTAAATGCAAAGTGAAAAACAACAACAACAAAAAAAAAAAACATAACATTTCTCATATTATACATTGCAGCCAATACACGGGCAGCCAATGAAGACCATATAGGTTGGCATTATGCAAATTTGTTACAAACCTACATTTGTGCAGGAGGTAAGGCTGGAATTACTGACGACTCGTTTCAAGCAGTTCAGAATCAGTTCTATCATTTGGGCAACAGTTATTCCTTTTATTAGCCATTTTGATCTTTGAAACTTTGCAGATTTTTCACATTCACAACAGCTATATTACACACTACATGAAAGGCAATATCAAAAAAAAAAAAAAAACAACAACACGTAACAGAAGAGCTTTAATGATGACAAAACGTTTGACTTAGTTTGCAGTTGTCCTGTGGTGCAATGCTTAAATTTAAAATTATATTAATTGGAAAAACACATTTAAATGAGCTTTTTTTTTTGTCATGAAAGAACTGAACAGTTACAGACTGTTTAGAAGAAGAAAAAATCAACAGTTATTAAGAATTTAAGCTCCACATGATAATTAATAATTAAACTTACATTTTCCATTTAGCTATAGTCTTCAGTACCATGATGATTTTCACTTAATTGCATATGGGAAGCTGGTCAGGGTCCAGAGCAAACATCAAGAATCCCAGAAATGGTTTAAAAAATAAAAAAAGGGAAACATTTATGAATATATTTTTTAATAATGGAAAATTTTTAATAATAATAATAATCATGCTATAGTCAGGCAATCTGATCTCTTAAAAAAATGGACCAAATAACACTTTAGAAAAAAAAAAGTCTGCTTGTCTCAGTCTCACTAAAAATATGTACATAATGTACAGTAACCCACAAAACCTACAGTAACTTACAATTGCTGTATCTGGCATCATAGCAACTGTTTTCCAGAGCCACATTTGGGGGAAGGCTCATTTGAGCTGAACTCTGGGTTTTATTGATTTTTGGCGGAACAGATTAACTGCCCTCATCCTGACTGAACTGCTGAAAATAAACAGAGCTGCAGTCCACTGTTATCTTTGCATGCAGCCTTCATTTGGTTAAGTTTGCTGTTTGCATTGCCTCATTCACACTGAGCGCACACTCATATTACTGGTGTATTGATGTGAGTTTCCATACAATTCACATTTCAAATGTGTTATTTGGCAATTTACTCACTCTTTTTATCTGGCAGCTGGTAGAGCAAGGACATTTCTTTGCGAGAAATCACATCTAACCATAGAATAAAATGACATATTATAGCCCATACTCACGCATAAAATTTTAGAAGTGTCACATTGCTAAATAAATGGAACGCCCTAGGCTAGTAACCAGGTAGGGCATTGTCTGTCAAGATCCCCGCTGGGTCAACACTGTCAAGCCCTTGAGCGAGACACTGATCCTCTCACAGTCAATAACCAAATATTGCAGAGACTTTAGTTTGACTTACAGTACAGGTCAAAAGTTTGGAAACATTACTATTTTTAATGTTTTTGAAAGAAGTTTCTTCTGCTCATCAAGCCTGCATTTATTTGATCAAAAATACAGAAAAAAATGTAATATTGTGATATATTATTACAATTTAAAATAATTGGTTTTCAATTCATTATACTTTAAATTATCATTTATTTCTGTGATGCAAAGCTGAATTTTCAGGATCATTACTCCAGTCTATCACATGATCCTTTAGAAATCATTCTAATATGACGATTCATTATCAAAGTTGGAAACAGTTCTGCTGCTTAATATTTTTTCATAACCTGTGATATTTTTTTAGGATACTTTGATGAATAAAAAGTAAAAAAAAAAAAAAAAAAAAAAAGCAAATTTTTTAAAAATAGAAATCTTTTGTAACAACAATATACACTACTGGTCAGTAATTTGGGGTCAGTAATTTTTTTCTTTCTTTTTTTGAAATAAATCAATAGCCTACTTTTATTCAGCAAGGATGTGTTAAATTGATAAAAAGTGATAGTAAAGAAGATTTATATTATTAGAAAATATTTTTTTATTTGGAATAAATGCAGTTCTTTTTAACCTTTTATTCATCAAATATATTAGGCAGCAGAACTGTTTCCAACACTCATAATAAATCAGAATATTAGAATGATTTCTAAAGGATCATGTGATAGACTGGATGTCACATGTGACACTGAAGACTGGAGTAATGATGCTGAAAATTCAGCTTTGCATCACAGGAATAAATTATTTTTTAAAGTATATTCAAATAGAAAACTATTATTTTAAGTTGTAATAATATTTCACAATATTACTGTTATTTTTTTCCTGTATTTTTGATCAAATAAACGCAGCCTTGATAAGCATTAGAAACTTCTTTCAAAAATATAAAAAAACATAATGTTTCCAAACTTTTGACCTGTACTGTATGTGTCACGGTTCCCAGGTTTGCCTGTTCATGTCTGTGTGTACTGTCCTGGTCTGATTGCCTATCAGCGTTAGCGGTGCTGACGAGCAATCAGATCAGCCGCAGGTGCAGCTCATTTATGTGTCCAATATGAAGTCTCGTGTTTGTCATGTTCACAGTCAGATTGTTGTTGCTGCTCACGCCTTGTCTCGCTGCCTGTTCAGTGCCTCTCTGTACAGTTCCAGAATCACCAGAATTATTCTGCCTCCAGTTCCTGAGTTCCTGACTATTACCTGGTATTGTTTTGGCTCGTCCTCATTTCATGTTTGTCTACAAGGATTGGATTTCAGCCCACTGCAGTCCCCTCGCTGCCAAGGACCTGAACGCCGACCTGCATCTCAACATCAGCCTGTCTCGTCTTGATCTTTTGCGGTTTACATTAATAAATATTACCTTTCATTCGGAACTGGATCTTGTGTTTCGTGCCGTAACATAATGTTCACAAATTTTTAATAGCTGCTGGAGATTCTTAAGTGACTCCATAATATTGGAGTCTGGACAGACAATCAAGTCACATTGTATAAATAATCAAACCTGACATCAGATTATTTATTTAAAGTCCCCCTGTGGTGAAAATCAAGCTTTTAATGTCTATATGGTGTTTTTAATATGCTTTAGGACAAACCATGTACAAATTCATAAGTCAAAACCATTGCTGAGTATTTTTTCCTTAAAACTGCAGTGAACCAAAGACAGTCTCAAAAAACGTGGATTGAAATCGTTGGTGTTTCTGACGTCACAAACTACCTTGTAACCAATCATGTCAACGTGTGATCATCAACGAGTGGATCTCTGAGCTGGTGTGAGTGAGAGGAGGTGGGGTTAATTAGCATATTCATAGAACCGCATACTTAATGAGGCAAGGGTGTAGAGTTACATTCAAGCTATTTTAAGGCATGCATTTTTTTTCAAGGAAAATCATTAAATATGTCAGTATGTCTGATTAAAAATGAGGTTTAAGGGATAAAATGATTGACTACAGGGGGACTTTAATACACCAAGACTTAAAGTATGTGTATATATAATATGTGCAATGCAATATAAAATCAATCCTTTTATAAATATAAAAAATAATAACAAATAATTTACTTATCAATGATTATAAAATGTTGCATCAGATTACTAATTTAATGCCAATCCAGGCCAAAACTGTTCAAGTTCCAACTTGAAAATAGCAGTGTCGACCAAAAGCTAATTGAATTCAAGGTCAGTTTGTACAGTCCAGAGGCTATTCAGTCAGAAGATCATCCTCAACATCTGCATTTAGCCTAAAGCTGAAAAAAAAACCCCGTTTTTTAAAAACTCTTTCCCCGCCAGTTTTTACTAAAAAGGTTGCCAGCCAGTGCCATATTCGCAAAAAAGAGTGTTGTGTCATAAATTACGGAAAATCCTGTCAAAGGTGGGGAAATAGTTAATGCTGTTGGTTATTATCATTAAAAGTACATTTCCTTCTTTGTCTCCTGGGAACTCTACTGTTATAATTAGAAAATAAATATATATTATATAACCACAAAGAATAATCTTAAGGGTGAGTTATGACAGCCCATATCCTGGCTTTTTCTCTAGATCTCTCTCAGATGAATCTGCAGGAGAGATGCCCTTAGATTTATGGGGCACTTAATTCAGCAGCCGGAGAATCGATAAACAAGACGTAGGGGCCAGCCCTAAGTTGATAACTCCAAAACGCTTATATATCATAACACCTTGTGGAGGCAGAGTGAGTTGCTCATTCATTTTTAGACACGTAGCCTTGATACTGGAATAGCGATGTTTCTCAAAGCCTATTCAGATGGTCAGTAGGAGTAGGAGATACAGGTCCTGTGGATGATTTGCAAAAAAAGAACAAAAAAATATATACACTATAAATACTAACCCGGCATGATATGAGTTTAAACCACATCATCAATGAAAATACTGCAATGTACATTATGCAGCTCTGTGCTAAAAGGCCGAACACATCTGTCATGGTTTAAGACATCCCATACCCCATATTCCATCTGAACAATAGCTCCATTTCAAATAGAGGATTGTACTATGTCTTTCCATTGCCTAAGCACAATGCAGTAATGGGGTACAGACCACTGCTGGAGAAGGTTCTGCTCCGAGGACTTAAATTGATTTGTTGCAAATGGCAAGAAATGGATGGAAGTGTCTCGCCAGAGTAAATGGCAGGTGACTGCCAGCTCAGAGCTTAGATTAACCCATATCTCTCTTCCATTGTGACACTGTCCTCGTATTCACAGTCCATTAAAGTCAGCAGCTCCATAGGTTCGTCATGTCTATAGACATTATATGGGCCTTACACGTTTTATAATGAGCTGGTGCCCAAGAAACCAGAATTTGGTTTGAAGCATGATTGCACTTTTGGACCTTGTAAAAAGCTGAGTGTAACATAGGCCTATTATTAATAAGAGATGTTGTGAAGTTATAAGCACATTAGTTAAAAGCACATGGCTTCATGTACATTACATTATCATTAAGCACCAATAAGCATTACGTTACTGTTTTTTAACACTAAGTAGCCAGTTTTTAAAATCAGCAATTAGTAAACACCTTGTCAAACTAAAATGTTGTATTTGTACTGCAATTTGTATTGAGATACATCACACCAAATGACCAAAATTATGTGGACACTCAATTTAAAAATCGAGGTTATGAACAGATAACTTGTCCTCCCTTTGCTGCTATAACAGTTTCCATTCTTCTTTGGTTTTCCACTCGATGTGTCGAGATTTGCTATTAGACCATCACTCAATGAGCTCAAATTCATCCCAAGCATGTCTGTGTATAACCAAACTTGAACATAATTAGAAGGGAGTGTACAGATACTTTTTGGCCATAGTTCATGTAGGTGGTGTGTCATCAAAATGAATTAAGTTGTCTAAACGTTATCGTGGAACCCAGCTGCTCAAGTAATGTGATGGTACATGATGCACAGAGAACACCAGCTAACAATCGCTGTCCTATCAGAGGGGATGGACCCTGTCTTTAGACAACGTGATATATTAAAGCATTGACAATACATTTGCACTCAACACAAAGCAAACCTTATCAAACAGTCTATATTTGGATATGTTGTGTGTGGTTGGGGCAAAATTGAGCTGTGTTATCAAGACTTCAGTCTCATTTAAATGCTGAGTCTCGACAGTGTGGTCACTTACCTAAGAGAAGTGGCATCACATTCTGAAGCACCCTCTTATCCTTGAGTGCCTCCTGGGCTGTTTCTCTTAATGGGGATCATCACACTACAGAGTTGCATGAAGACCTTTACAGACAAGTGCAGCAAACTCTCCAAATGAACCAGAAAGAGATTTAGAGAAATAGTCTCCTTGTATTCCACAGGGGCTCAGTACGAATCATTGATGCTTGTCTGTGCTCTTGTCAAGGGACTTGGAGATGCAGTTCTACCCGCAGCAAGTGAAATACAATCACAAGGGCAGTGCAACAGACAGAATACAGATGTGTACTGAGGGCCCAAATAATTTAGCTACGAAACCACGGTGCCTTTGGAACAGGGTTGAGAGGTATCTTGTGCTGTCTTGAGTGTGTTGTTAAGACTAATGAAATGGATCAAATTACTAAACAATAGATAATTAATGGCCCAAATAGTTATTTTATCTGTCCCTAAAGAAACAATATGAGATCAGCAAGATTATTATTACCAAATTATCTTTCAAAGTCGCTCAATTGCACTGAAAAAAAAAGGGCATTTCACTGACAAAAATCCATGAAACGCTTAATCATTCTGAACGATGAATTAAAAGTACCTCTTAAATTATTTACATGTGTGTATTTACGTGCGTCTCAGAGCGATTCCGTTCAAATGCTGCTCCACCATTTACATGCGTACAAGCATTTCAAACTCATCTCTGCATATGCTGTGAGTTCGGGTTGCTTATAACGTTCATTTGGGAATGCAGTGTGCTCCATTTAATTAGATTTGTAAGGTAAATCATTTATAAACCTACGCCAACACAGGATAATACATGTTTCTAAATATGCGAAATGTTGTTCATCGCAATTTCAAAATAAAAGTTTAAATCGCTGAATTTGTATGTTTTGATGTCCACATATTTCTATCGTAAAGAAGTGGCCAAATATTACAGATTAATTAAACATTTGAATTAAATGTCGTTTGGCCATTATTAAACAAGGATTTGATAGCTGTAAAGTGTAACAACACCAGGCCATGTGTAAAGTGTAACAACACCATGTTATAATACAGGCTACATTATTGTTTGTATATAATGCATTTTAACTGTGTTGTTCTATAAAACCATATGATTAATTGCTTTTGATATTTTATTTGAACCAAATATTATTGCCTCATTGTTATTGTATATGTAGCCTATTTTAAATAATTTAAAGGCTACTTTGCTCAGGTCTATTTTGATTACAACAAAAAATATTCGACAACTCGATTATTCGTCAAAAATAATCGAGTGATTACTCGATTACCAAAATAATCATTAGTGTCAGCCCTATGAAAAAAAATACAGCTAGCTTTGTTATTTTATTTTCAATTGCAAGAAAATTCCTTAATGGGGTTGGGAGCGTTATTAATAACATAATCTCTACAAAAGTTATATAATTTAATAGTGTTAAATTGACATACTTAATAATATCATTATATTTAGTAAGAAAAAGTATTAGCATTGAATAAATTCTAAATATACATATAAATAAATATGTAAATATACTCTGTGTATGTATATATATATACTGTATATACTGTACATAAGTATACATACATACATACATACATACATACAAACACTATATTTACATGTTTGTTTTATTTGTATGTACATTTAGACTTTTCACAAATATATTGCCTATTTTACACACATATTGAAAACATCTGAAACATATTTTGAAACAAAATTATTTGCCTGCTCAATGCAGGGCCGGCCCTGACCAATTTGCTGCCCTAGGCAAGATTTTACCTGGTGCCCCATGCATCACAGCCCATTTCACCCCGTCATTGTATTCATGATTATTTAGCCTATATATATATATATATACACTCACCTAAAGGATTATTAGGAACACCTGTTCAATTTCTCATTAATGCAATTATCTAATCAACCAATCACATGGCAGTTGCTTCAATGCATTTAGGGGTGTGGTCCTGGTCAAGACAATCTCCTGAACTCCAAACTGAAGGTCAGAATGGGAAAGAAAGGTGATTTAAGCAATTTTGAGCGTGGCATGGTTGTTGGTGCCAGACAGGCCGGTCTGAGTATTTCACAATCTGCTCAGTTACTGGGATTTTCACGCACAACCGTTTCTAGGGTTTACAAAGAATGGTGTGAAAAGGGAAAAACATCCAGTATGCGGCAGTCCTGTGGGCGAAAATGCCTTGTTGATGCTAGAGGTCAGAGGAGAATGGGCCGACTGATTCAAGCTGATAGAAGAGCAACTTTGACTGAAATAACCACTCGTTACAACCGAGGTATGCAGCAAAGCATTTGTGAAGCCACAACACGCACAACCTTGAGGCGGATGGGCTACAACAGCAGAAGACCCCACCGGGTACCACTCATCTCCACTACAAATAGGAAAAAGAGGCTACAATTTGCACGAGCTCACCAAAATTGGACAGTTGAAGACTGGAAAAATGTTGCCTGGTCTGATGAGTCTTGATTTCTGTTGAGACATTCAGATGGTAGAGTCAGAATTTGGCGTAAACAGAATGAGAACATGGATCCATCATGCCTTGTTACCACTGTGCAGGCTGGTGGTGGTGGTGTAATGGTGTGGGGGATGTTTTCTTGGCACACTTTAGGCCCCTTAGTGCCAATTGGGCATCGTTTAAATGCCACGGCCTACCTGAGCATTGTTTCTGACCATGTCCATCCCTTTATGACCACCATGTACCCATCCTCTGATGGCTACTTCCAGCAGGATAATGCACCATGTCACAAAGCTCGAATCATTTCAAATTGGTTTCTTGAACATGACAATGAGTTCACTGTACTAAAATGGCCCCCACAGTCACCAGTTCTCAACCCAATAGAGCATCTTTGGGATGTGGTGGAACGGGAGCTTCGTGCCCTGGATGTGCATCCCACAAATCTCCATCAACTGCAAGATGCTATCCTATCAATATGGGCCAACATTTCTAAAGAATGCTTTCAGCACCTTGTTGAATCAATGCCACGTAGAATTAAGGCAGTTCTGAAGGCGAAAGGGGGTCAAACACAGTATTAGTATGGTGTTCCTAATAATCCTTTAGGTGAGTGTATATATATATATATATATATATATACACATTACAGCCTAAACACAAATAGCAAGAGCATTACATCTAGCATTCAAGTCAAGTCACCTTTATTTATATAGCACTTTTTATAATACAGATTATTTCAAGGCAGCTTTACAGTGATAACAAATAATGCAAAAAAAGTTTGCTTCTCCTGTACAGCAGATCTAGAAGAAAATAGTGTCATAGTCCAGCTTACGTAAGTTCAGTGATGGTTTATTTTTGTTGTAAATAAGTTATTAATTTAGTTCATTCATATATAGCCACTCTGGATAAAACAGTGATGTCATCGTCCAAATGTCATTCATGCACAAACTATTCATGGAGCACAAGCAAAAGTGTTTGTTTTCCAGTTGATGGTAGCAATCTTCCACTAAACTATGGCACGTTTCATGTTTTCACCATGAATGAAACTGAGAAATGTCTTCTTAAATGTGAATTTTAAATAAAACATTGCTATTTTAATAAACCTGTATATAAATATCATTACTAATTTTGGCACAAAAAAAAAAAAAAAAAAAAAAAAAAAAGCCATATATCCCCCCAAAAACTGCACAAAGAGTAAAACATTAATTAAAAAAGTGATAGTAGGCCTAAATGTGTCTAAAAAACTGACATGATTGTTACAAAATCACACTGTCTGGGGCCTCAGGGCCTGGGAACTCAGAACAATAGCATAAAGTTTAAGGTAAAATAATTGCCATTAAATTATAGTATTTTACTACTATGCAATTAGATAAACTGGTCATTTATTCCATCACTTTACCTCTGTCTTTATCCCCTTTTATCCACTTCTCTTCTTTTTGACACTGTATCTATTGCAGACTAATGCTAATTTATAATGTGTCATGTAAATTCGGCCATCCGTCACAATCAGGTACTTTCACGTGTCTAGACCATAGACTGTAAAAAAAGATGGACGACGCCCCTTCGCTCTCTTCCATTGATGAGAACTGAAGCCGCCAGAGTCCCGATATGGCGCTGACATATTGGAACTTGAGTCTGCGCAGTAGCGATCTCGGGACCAGACCTGCGCAGTCGTGAGCAGGAAGTAAAGCCGCGAAATCAACGCTCCGCCTTCACTCTCGCAGGGAAAGTGCATTCTGCACACTTTTTTAAAAATTGATTGCAGTACGACAAGAGGCTTATTAAAATAAAGTAAATACAATCACCTCAGTCCACCGAAGATCCCGAAAAAAATGTCCGTTGGTGCTTCAGTGACTACTTCACTCGGAGAACCTGTCAATCACAGCTGTCAATCATGACGTTACACCACCGCATCACGTAACTAACTAAAAACCAACTTATTTTCGAAACAGACACTTGAACTTACATCAGCGTGATAAAAACGACAGCAAATGAAAGAAACCACCTTTGGAAAAAAGATATTTGAAGTGTAATTTAATTGTTTATTTGGTCTCGCGTCCCGTTGAATAACACGGGGAGGCGGGGCTTATGACCTATACTAGGACCAGTCACCGGGGGGCGATCGAGACGTTTTGGCTTCACTTTTCAGGGCTTGTGCGGCACGCTTGGTCTAGACCAAGCGGCAACCTCCCCGTCTCTCTCTTGAAACCAACACGGAAGTAAGTTAAACTGCAATTCATTGACTGGCCGCTTGAGGCTGATGTCAGAAGTGAGTCAAATCTCTATTAAATGTTAAAATACCAAATTTTACAGCAGAAAAAAACGTGTTTACAGCCTGGTGTCTGTATGTGGTTTTGGTCTATACAGCTAATTTTGCCCTTCATGACAACTGTGAGGGGGGTGAATTTTTTTATAACTCATCCGTTTAGTTGATTAATATTTAAAGTTCTGCATAATTAAGGGTGTGGCCACTTGAGTGACAGTGCCGGGTTGTGCTGATGTCAATGCTAGCCGTTTCGTCTGTTTTTACTAGCCGTCACTTCACCTCAGCAAGTGTTGCTGCTGAACTTGCCTTCTCTGCAGTGTTTTGTGCTTTTTTCGGGATTATTTCATACAATTTAATACACCCATTAAGTTACTTCATCCACGGCTTAGGATTCTGTCGTTGTCGTCGAGTATCGTTCGAGAGAACAACCAGCGCTGTATTTCAGTTGTTTTCTTCTGTGAACATGCACTAATGGATGTCTGGCAATTTCGTTGCTTTTTGGAGTTTTCAGATTTAAAAACGTCAATAAAGGCTTGTTCGTTCTGCTCTCACGGAACAGACAGATTATAATATGCTTATGTACCATCAGATGAAATCGTGCAGGTGTCGGCGCTTTCTCCGTCCATGCAATAAATGCACATCCTTGAATGAGCGCGGATTTTCTAGCACATTTACTTGAACTTCATAGGCAATAACGTTATATCTATGGTTTAACCCATTTGAGAGGCGGCCAAAATCAGAATTTAAAATGGACTGAATAAGCTCTCTACGAACTTGACGAGCGATGCCGCGCTGACGGACCATAGACTATAAAAAAGGAGTGACTGACATGTAACTGTTATGCACATAAAACACTGTCACACACTCTCTCTCAGAGTAATATTAAGAGTTCCTGCATTATACATTTTCAACTAGCAGAATAGTACAGAATCACGATACACAGTCTCATTTGTAGCCGTGTATTTTAACTATTATAATATTTTGAAGGGCAAAAATAGGAACTTATAATTGGCTTTACTGTCATCAACTGTCACTTTAGCGCGAGGCCCTGTGCAGTCGCAGACATGGTACTGTCAGTTGCATATATCGTTATAGAATTACTTCCCCAGCCTGCATAGAAATAAACATATATCTATGCCCAGCCTGAACTAAAAACTCGATCACGTCGAGCTAGGTGATTTCAGATACAGCCAGTAGCTCCAGCTCACGCCCCGCCTCTGCCCATCCGGGAGTGACGCAAGGCCAAGATGGCGACGGCCGGCTCCGCCCACTTTAGGCTTCAAAAATGCTCTTCAGAAACCTACGGGTGACGTCACGGACACTACGTCCATAATTTTTTACAGTCTATGGTCTAGACCTGGCGCGAGCTGCCAGGCCCGTCAAACAAAAGCAGTGCTGTCTACATTGGATGCGGCGAGAGGCGACGCTACACAACAAATTACCAACAACTGATCGCACGCGCTGTTTCTGACGCACTTCAAGCACTCGCTGGGCGGGGGAAGATTGATGCGCCGGACCGGGGTCGGGGGACTTAGTTAAGTTTTTGTGGAGTTTTTTTTTTTTTTTTTGCTTTATTTGGTAGTATTTCGAATTAATGGTTTTAAAATATTAGTAAAAAAAAAATTTTGGCGCCCCTATGGATGAGTGTCGCCCCTAGCATTTGCCTATTCCGCGGGCCGGCCCTGGCTCAATGACACAACTGACCAATCAGAATCAGGTATTCAAGATGGCATGTAATGATGTTTAGATATGCAGTCGACCATTTAAATTAGAGCTTGAAAAACCATATTTGGTTTTGACCTCTATGGAGCAAACTTCTCACCTTTCTCTTCCCTCCATCTGTGCTAACAATAAACCTGCTATATTAAATAATATTACATTCAGTGAAGAAAATAAATATATAAATAATTTCATATATAAAATTCCCCCTCTGTTAAGCATTACAATATGATTTCATAGGCAATGGCCTTGTCCAGTGGATGTGATCTCCTTATATTATGATAAATTAAAGCCCAGCTGCAGCCAGGAGATTTAATTAAGATTCAGCATTCACCTTCGGCAAAGGTAGCTTTGTTACTTAGTTCCAATTAAACTGGTTGGTTTGGGCTAGCCTTGCATTGCTGTTCATTCAGATATCCTTTGTTTGCACTCAGCGGACAAACATACCAGAAACAAATCACAAGTTTCCATATTCAGGCCTTTTGGGAATAACAGGGCATTCTGGGAAAAGTAGAGAAAGGCAAGATGCATTAAATGAAAAACAACAACTGATATTCAAATAGTTATATCTGAATTCTGAAAGCAAATTTTAAGCTTAAAAGTTAAAAAGTCAAGTCACCTTTATTCATATAGTGGTTTATACAATACAGATTGTTTCAAAGCAGCTTTACAGTGATAACAGCTGAAGTCAGTTAAATGTTTATTCAGTTCCATTGTAAAGATCATCAATTATTATATAGTTCATTTCATCTATAAAGCAGTTCTGCAAAAAATGGTGTCATCGTCCAGATCAATTCAGATTTCATTCAACAGCGTCAGTACAATCAGATCAATGAAATTGTTGAAAATGAAGTATCCCCAACTAAGCTAGCCAGAGGCGACAGTGACAAGGAACCCAAACTCCATCAGGAGACAGGATAGAGAAAAAACCTTGGAAAAAAAAACATGCAGGATCAGTCGGGGGGCCAGTTCTCCTCTGACCAACAAACGAACTTTAATGATGGTCCCAGTGCATGAACGATTTCAGTATGCATTTGGGAGTAATAGAAAAAAAAAGTATGCTGGATTTCCACCCCATTTTTAAGTTTACAAAGTTAGATGAGATGTAAATCTCATGTCACATTACACATGACTGTTTAAAGTGATGTAATCTAATTTTAAAAGTCAACCAAAAAAAAAAAAAAAAAAAAGGGAGTGCGGTGCACCTTGCGTTTTCAAGCCTGAAAAACGCGTTCTGTCTGATCGGGTCCTAGAAGTAATAAGGGATTTGCCATATTTTTTATTATACCCAATAATTCCAAGCGCTCTAAACTCACCACAGCAGTAAAGGTTCTCTAGAGTCGGATCCGTCTGTTCTTCGCCAACACACCCCACTCTAAGGGAAACACAAAGCAGAAAGATACAAATTCTTCTTTCCTGAATTAGACATTAGCAGGGGTAAATTATGAGAGCCTGTTTTTCTGTTTTTCTTGCAGAAATCTGTTTGATCTTGACCAGACCATGGACACATGTCAGTCCGATAATAACGTCAGAACTGCAACACAATGAGAAACGATGCCCTCAGACACCCAATTAAAAGTGTGCAGGCACTGCAAACACCTGGCATATAACCACATTACATCTTCAGAAAGTGACCCACACAATCTAACCGTATCTGAATGATCCATCTTAAAGTTCCTCTGTCAAATAAAACAAAAACAAAAACAAAAACAAGAATAATTATTAAACATTTTAATGGATACAAAAACTATAATATTAAATCACAATTAATTGCATATATCTACAACTAAGAATATCCCCAGATTAAAGACAATTCAAAGACATATGGGATAGACTACAAGATACAAGTTTTGTATTTTTGTAGGCCATATGGAGAGTGTGCAATATATCAGTTGTGTGTTTTTGTGTGCAATATGCCAGTTTTTAATTAAGTAACAGTTTTAAAGTTTTATAAGTGCATTAATGTGTCTACTACTATACATACGTACCTATTTAAATGTATATGAGAGAATGCTTGGGAGAGGATGCGCTAAGGAAATGTTCATTCTTTTTTGTACAGTGTCTTTTGTGTTGTCTTTGTAAAGCTACGGAATGGACAGAGTCCAAAACAAATTTCCCTTCGGGGACAATAAAGTATATCTCATCTCATATCTCATCTCAAGATAGCGTTTAGAAAAAAAAAAAAAATCACAAAAAATGAATTCAAATATTGAATGGAGACACATTAAAAACATAAACTAATCTTACATATAATTAATAAAAATATATTAATAAATTAAAATTAAATGATTTAAACAACGCTTGGGGTGGGGAAAATATATATAAAAAAAAAACGTTGTTTTTTTTTGCAGTGGGCAAATTCCTTTTTTCTTGTTTGGAAGCAATTGGGATTAAAACCAAAGACTGAGGGGCGAATTCAGCGATGCACAGGGCTTTCATTTCCACCCTGTTCTACATACCCCATGCGGCAAGAACATCAAAGCATAACACAGACCGCAGTAGTGCTGGCTCCTCTGTAAAGACATCCAATAAGGATGCTTCATTGGCAAGACTTTAAAGTTCTCTGAATAGTGATCTCAGAGACGTCTGAGATTGAATCTGAATACAGTTCTTGCGCTTGAAATTCAAATTGATTTGCCAGCACACTAGCGCATTGTTTGTCAAGTTCTTAAGAAAGAGGGAATTATAAAGTACATTCAGGTTAGATCAAAGCTTGGGATGGCTTCTGACAACAATGCTATATATAAAATGTCATGAAGTCAGGTAGCACCTTTATTTTGTGATTGCCTTCATTGCAGAGCCCAGCCTGAAAAGGGCAAAAGTGCACGAGAGCTCCTGTGGAGTTTGTGTCTGTTTGAGTGAGTGTGCAGAGAGTTTGGCCTCTGATGGCCGTGACCTCCCATGACCAACAGGTGTTTCTTTCAATTCTTCAGCCAATTAGTGCTCATGGGTATGCAAGGCAAGCTCTGCTCATTAGAGTTTCCATGAGAGAAAAATGCAGAGATACGTGAAGATTTTTCTTTCGTAAAAACAATTTCTCTTTAGTGCCCATGCTAGTTTTAATCAAAGGCTTAATTGGGTTGTTTTGACCACCAGAGCTGATGTACTCCCAACATGAAAGGACATCTTGTCTCATTTAGACAGAATCAAAGTGATAAGGGCTCTTGGTATTGCATTGAAGACACTGGCGTTACTTTATTAATGATGGGTTTTTGTTGAAATTTTAGAGAGAATATTCTGGGTTCAGTTCCATATAAAATCAAACAGAATTTTTTTGAACAGTTTTTATTGTTTTTAGTTGTTGTGGACTCGCCATTAGGAGACTTGAGACTAGCGTAACTGCTTATCTATGATCAGTGTTCTCTGTAATAACAGCATATTGGCTAAACAGATTTGGCAAACGATCCAGTGCATATCTGTGTTTGCTCTCTAAAGAGCATCAAAGGTTTCTATTTGCAACATGTTTCGCAGCGTTGATCAGTGTAGCCAATCACAAACATATCTGGGGCCTCATTTATAACCGTTGCGTAAGCACAAAACAGGCCCTGAAAGAGGCGTACGCCACTTCCGACGCATAAGTTGTGATTTATAAAAACAAACTTGACGGGAAAATTTGCGCATCTGCACGCAAACTCTGACCCATGCGTACGAACGTTTTGGAGATGGAGCAGTTTGGTGCCACCGATGGTGAGCTGAAGTTAAATGTCTTTTTGGTGCACTTTTAGACAGAAAATCTAAAGAAAATTATACATAAAGATAATACAAATATAATTTCACTCACCAAGCCTATCACTTGAAGCAAATATCCATCCCTTCTTAAATGTCCGCGCCAGCGAGCGCGTTGGGCCGTTTAGTGAAACTGACGCAAATAACAGTTTAAATAAATAAAATAATGATTTAAACTATGTTTTACTTCTGATATAAACATTTCGATTAAAAATGAGAGTTAAACACTTAAACATGAAATCATTACTGAGAAGTTACAACATTTTTTATATTCAATCAATAGAAATATTTGTTGTGGATGTGATGTTTTTGAACACTTTTCTCTGGCATGCTGTGTTTTAATGTTTTAACTACAGAGATAATTGCTTATCATGATAATACCAGATTGTCTGAGAAAATAGTTTCGTGCAAATAATGCACAAGGCCTATCTGTTTCCATTAAAAATATAAATCAATTAAAAATACAATTTGGCCAGTGGAAAAGATTGAGAAAAACTTTCTCTGAAATATATTTTACTCTATTTGATTTATGTATTCAAAAACAAGGCAAGGATACTAAATTATTTTTTATTAATGTAATGTGACGGCACATCCGTATTTCATATTTTCCTAATGTCTTGTACAGTTAAACGTTATCATGTGGATGAATAATCATATGCAAATGATATGCAGATGAGGATCTGCATAGTAAAACTAGGCGTTGTGCTCCATATATGATTATTTCGGGGTGGAGACGCATGTGCGCACAATCTTCCGCTGACTGGGGTTTATAAAGTGAATTCTGCGCATGTTTTGGCATACGAATGGTTTTATAAGTCTGAATATTTTGGGGCGTACGCCATTTTTGGCTTTTGGGTGCACGTACACTTTTAGTAAGGATCCTACGCACAGTTTTATAAATGAGACCCCTGTTGATTTCTTAAAAGGCAAATGACTTTCTGTAGTTATCAATACTATGCCACAAATTATTTTGCTTGAGTTTAAACATGGTATATTCCTTTGAATTCTGCACTTACCATAAACAAAGCCTTGCTATATCATTCGTTCCTTGCAATATGTATGCTGAACACCAAAAAAAAAAAAAAAAAAAAACCCAGGAAGATATTAAAATCGTATTTTTCAGGCTATTTCCAAGACATTCACTATAATTCTAAGGTCTGTTTCACACCGCGCACATAAGCAGCACATAAGTCAAGCAGCAGCATAATGTAACTGTGACTTGTGCAAACTATAAACAGGCAAGTATTTTGCTCTATTATTTTATGTTGCTTAATAAAAGCCCATATTGCAAAAGATTGTAGGTTTTATAGTGATTTCAACATATATCAGCATACTATGTGCAGAAAAAAATGCTCAGTGCCAAAGTTGCAGCTGCGCTTCTGCTGTGCTTTTGTTATAGAAGCAGCTTATGTGGGAACTGCGAAAACTGTAACGTGTTAATATGGACCCAGAAATAAATACACACTGGATACGGTGAAACTGGTACAATGTAACAATTCATTAATTGAATAAAGACACAACGAAGGATTTCAATGTCCGGTTTGAGCCACACAAATCATTGTAATCAATGAAACAGGAAGTGTGTGAAACAAGGCCAATCCCTGATCAACAGAGCACTCAATCTCTCCCTCTCCCTTCACGTCTGTGCACAGCCAGTCGGTGAAATTTTCTGATGAGCCAATGCTGTCATGGAGATCTGTTAATCAATTGACGGCACACGGCATCCTACATAAATCAATTCCGGCCTGGAGCTCGAAGCATTAATGCAGCTGTAATCTTTTGTGTTTGAGGCTGCATGAGGCAGGTTCTTAAACGAGACTTTGTAATGCTTTTGGAAGATAACTCATGGTGGCACATGACAAAAACAAAACTCATGCTGTACTGATGGGTGTCTTCATCAGCTCTGTGCTTTTTAATTTGGGAAATTGCTATATCACATCAGACCTTTTGTATAAGAGAAAGAAATATAGACAGACATTCTTAAAGCATGCATGCCTCATTTCTGTGAACTGAAATAAAATAAGGCTGTTTTCAAACTAGATAGATAGATAGATAGATAGATAGATAGATAGATAGATAGATAGATAGATAGATAGATAGATAGATAGATAGATAGATAGATAGATAGATAGATAGATAGATAGATACTGCTGTTTTATACAGGTATGTGTGAAGCAGACTTCAGGTCCTATTTCATTTTTAATCACCATTCCCATCAAAGTGTTTGTGACCTTTTTCACAAAAGCGAGGAAGCATCTGCTCCCCCGTCCAAAAGGTCAGCAGAACTGTCATCACAAGCATCATGAAGTGCCACTAGCCTCTGCCTCTGCTCGTTGGAAATAGAGGAAAAGAGATGAATAGCATTAATATTCACAAATGCAAAAACTTGTGAAACTAGATGTATGAAATAATATCCAAAAAAGAAATAAACAAAATCAGATTTTTCAGCATCATTACTCCAGTCTTCAGTGTCACATGATCCTTCAGAAATCATTCTAATATGCGGATTTGGTGCTCAAGAAACATTTCTTCTTTTCAATGTTTTCAGTATTCTTTGATGGATAGAACAGCATTTATTTGAAACATTATACTGTAAATGTATTTGTTACTTTTTATCAATTGAATCAATCCTTGAGAATAAAAGTGGATAAAAAAAACAAAAACAATACCGACCCCAAACTTTTGAATATGTATAAACACTTAACTGTTTTACATAAGTTGCTTTGAAGAAATATTTATAATTTTAATGAAAATGAATGTGTCCCTTCAGTTTAACTTGACACTCAATTAACAAATTTATCTTCTTTTTTTCTTTTCTTATTTCTCTATACTGAATAGCTTCTCAACTGCTACTCTAATGACAAAAAACAAAACAAAACAAAAAAAACAAAAGGAAACAAAGCCACCATGCAATGGCCAAATAGAAAATTAAAGCATTGTGGGATTTATTGTTTTCAACGCTTTAGAAGATAATTATCATTCATTTGTCTCCTATTTTGTGGCTCAGTGGACCCATATATTAGCAACTGAGCTCACCAGCATTTCAAAAAAGTCTGGCTTGTCAATGTCAAAATAATTAATCAACTTTCCCCAATTATCCCAATGCACGCAGATTTATACAATAATATTTATATTATGATTCAAAGTAGCACCCAACCGTTCATTCAGGGGAATGAAAACCAAGCCAATGCCCAAGCCACACAGATCAGAGATAAGAATGCAATTTATAGCATCACTGATCTGGATGCAGTCAAAGCATCCAAGGTCCTCAAACACAGGGCGATAAGCGCTTCCCACTTTGTTGTGATGGAGCACTATCAATACATCAGAAGCCCCTCGTTCTCTTCAGAACGCCCTAAAACAACGATTATCCCCATGATCTCCGCCCCACGCGCTAACAGAGCAGCGGCAATAGACTCCCACTTAGAGTGAGAATGATCTCATTTTCAGATCTGCCTGAAGATGGATGAGGAGTCATTATTACACAACAACTATCTCTCCACCTACCTTTCCATCCCCTTACTAGAGTAAATTAAGGTAACCCACACTGTACTGTCGGAGCCTGCTTGCCATACATTTCACAAAGGCCTCATCATTACTACACTATGACCAGCTCCCACACTAATGCCCCCTGACATTTGCCGTGAGGGTGTTTAATGAGGAGTAGATGTGATGCCTTAAATCACCGTCCATCTTTAGCCCCCACCAGATGGCTCTCTTTCATATGCGTCCTTTCTGACACGCTGAAAAAATGCTGATTAATGTAATGGGGCTCTGCACCTCTCGCAGCAGCTTGGCCATTGCTAATTACCTCCATCCACAGCTTCAAAAAAAAAAAAAAAAAAAGGAAAAGAAAGAAATATAATCCTTTGTGCTTTTGTGAGTTTTCAGCACGGAGTAGCTAAACTGTCAGTTTACCTTAAAGGTGATATGTGTACCCTAGGTTTAATATGCAGAGACAACTTAGTAAGCCAGTTTATTCCCTTAAAAAGTGTAAACACGATGGCGCTATCAAAACACTGCTCTGTTTTGAACATCACGACCAAGGAGGTATATGAAACCTGAAGAAAGTTTTCAGTGAGTATTCCCATTCATCTCAAGTTGGCATCAAATGAATGCAAACAATTTGCTGTAATGTGAAAAGCAGAATATGGTGGAAAAAGTCAATTTCGTTATTTTTAGGAGCCAAAAATTACTAAAACATAAATTATAATGACTTAAGATTCATATGCAGGGCTCAATGCTAAGGATTTTTTTTTCTACTGGCCCCACCACAAAAATAATAAATTAATTAATTAAAATAGTTATTGTTTTGTTGTTTTTAACCCATGAAACCTTTTATTAATAAAATAGGTTGTTATGACACTACAATTTTAGATACCATTCCAATTTCATACCACAGAAAAATACTAGCCTATAACTACGGTAATATACATTTCAACCATTATTATGACCGCCGCTAGCATAGCTAGCGAAAGCGGTCATATAGGGATTGTCAAAGTTTTTTTTTTTTTTTTTTCCTCATCTACTGAATTTTTCGTCAACGATACCAGGGACACCGAAACACCGGGGAACATGAAATTTGGTGGGCATGTAGCCCCACTAGACTTTTACGGAAAAATTTCGTTTGGTCCCCGGGGGCCAATCCCACCCGTCGCGCTGGGCCCCCCCAAACCCAAAAAATGGAGTTTTTCCTAAATAACTACCTGAACCGTGGCACCGAGGATGAAGAAATTTTTATGGTATGTTGGTCTTAAGGGCCCACATCAACCTAGCCCATAATCACTCATTTGTGATTTGCGCCCCTTCCCATAAAAAATGAAAATGCAATATTATTCTGCTTTAATCGCCCCTATCTTCAGTTGAGATGTTCAGAACTGCACCATATTTCATGTGTATGATTAACTTGACATCCTCTGGGGGTATGCTAAGTTTCGTAGAATTTCATCCATGGGGGGGTATAAAATAAATTCATTTATGTGCACATTTAGTGACTGTACACTCATCGGCCTGTAGATGGTGGTGTTGAGCGAAGGGTTGCTGGTTTAGGATGATACTGTCACACACACACATGCAGGAATAAAAACAAACGCAAGCATGCACACACACTGACAGCCACACGCACAGACACACACCCATACACACACATACAAATCCACATGCACAGACACACACACACAAACACACACGCGCACACACATGTACGCACGCATACATACACACACGCAAAGACACACACACACACACACACACATACACAAACACACACACATACACACACACACAGACAGACATGCACATACTACTACTTTTTTTAGGTATCAGCCATATACCCGATTTACCAATACCCAATGTGTTATGCTTGGGCAGTATACTAATGAGGTGGGTGGGACATGTTTCATGCCATGTTAGATCACATCCTGAGAGTCTACGCTTTCAGAAAATATATAGTTTATATAGTTGAATCAGTTTTCTCTTCATGGTACAGACCAAAATGTATTATGTGTACACTTTCTTCACCTAAATCCATAAAATCCCATTAATTTCAATGGGACATTTACTTAAGTGTTCTACTAGGTACAGTGGGAATGAGTTTAATTTTGTTAACATTGTTTTTTTAAAACTCTGGGACCAGGGCTACAAGATAAAACCACTTTTTTGGGGAAAAAATGTTTTTTATTTCAGTAAAACACAACAAACCCATGCCAAAGTCAGATAACTGACTTTTACCATCAACAGGCACCTCAACCGTTTGGTAGAGGTTTGTAGAAATTGAATGGGAGGGTCCTTTGAAAAAGAAAATCACAGATTTTTCATACTTAGTATGTATAAGTATAAGTATATTTTTTGTGGAAAGCCAGTGCAGGCCTGAGCGGCGGTCATATTTTGTACCGCCATGCGGTACATCTAGTTAAAGACAAGTAAACAGAAATACAATAGAACAAAGATACTAAATAAATAAAGTTTTTAATAGGTACGAAATTGAAACAAATAAATCTAAAATAACACTGTATAGTCTTTACTCTGCATAAATTAAAAATAGATTGATCCTTATTAACGTAACAAAAGTTATGCAGTTAATAGCAGTGAGTGATTTTCTGTTTATCTTTTGTATGTCCACATACAGTAAGACATTACCGACTTCCGACTATATTTACATGGATAGGAACTCGTCTAACTCGGCAAAATCAGGACGTGCGTCTTTCACGCTGGCCCCGGGCCATCTGGCAGTCCTTACTGTTGAGTTATGATATGTTGCTTTCAAAAATGTTTATTTTTGGCGACTTTTGAAAATCCCTTATTCTCACAGAACAGTGCGGCATAAACCAGTAGTGGCTAACAAGACGTCTCATCAACCTAAAGTTGTTTCTTTTCTTTTACTAAAACGATTGGCAATGAGCTCAGAAACAGCCTAAATATAACAGTATATGAGTGCCCACATTCCAATTTCAAGCTGATAATAGACCACAAAGCTATAACACCAGCAAAAAAGTGTGTAATTTGGGAATATGATCCGCCAGCAAGCTGCTTATTGCATCTTCTACTGATTAGACGATGACATTTTCCTGGACTTTCATCACACCACCTTCAAGAGAAGCTAATTGTGCCTGTTTGAGCTCAGAATGGAGAAAAAGCTTTCACACATCTGAGGCTGATGAAGGGAGGGGGACCTTGTGACTTGAGAAGTTGAGAAAATAAGATGAGCATTCTTCCATTGGGGAGAAAGAAAAAGAGCTGTGATACAAGGAAATACAAAGGGCTCAAGTTCCTCTCTCGCTCTTACCCAAGGAAACAAATGCCGATCTTTCATGTCAGAATGAGCCTCAACCAATGTCTGTCTCTGTCCTCACCTCTGAATGTCAATTCATACTTCTATAGACCGCAGATGGAGTGACAGGCTGCAGTAAACAGCACATCTTTGAAGGCTGCCAAACAAAAGTGAACATGATTTAGTTGCAGCAGCAATATACACTCAATGTAGTATTATGTTAGAATAAGTTAACAGAAAAAGCACAAACAATGCATACAGACTTAACTGAAAGATTCAATATTTACATATGAATGAGGGCAATACCATTTTTACTTTATTAAAAAATATATAAAAATTGGGAGCACTTCGACTCGGCGCAGTAAAAAGTCACGTTGGTTCTAATGACAGAAGTGAGAGTGAGAGAGGATTTTCAGGCGTGACTTTTTACTGAGTCGAAGTGCTCCCGAGTCCCAAGTGCTATTCCGCCATACATTATAGTTATCCTTTTTACCCGCTTAGAAAAGCGGCACGTTTTATTTTGTGTCACCATACTTGGTCGTGTAACTACTCGTGTAACTGTATTTAAATAGGGAAAACGTGGTCGCTTCTAACTTCATCTCTGTTTGGACCCTAATGAATGAACTGGGCTAAGCTAAGTGCTATCAAAGTGTCGCCGCACGCCAGAGCGATTGAGTGCACGCACTGAGACGAGAGAGGTATGTATCAACTCGTCTTAGTTAAGGGAATAACATAGTTTAATATGAAAAAACGATGGCGTGTTCCTTTAAAATTTTTCAAAAATGAAAAGAGATGACCAGTCACAGAACAGATAAACACTTCATTTTAAATGTGTTGATTTTAATCTAAATATCTTGAAAAAAAAAGTCAATGAACATGTTATGCACCAACAATCTATATGTTATACAATATATAAATTATTATAGCATCAAGCATATTATAACAAAGCAATGAAAAAAAACACATTTAATAGGATGAGACAACAATAATAAGGTGGAAACATTTATTTAAGAAATGTATGTATTTAGTATAAATGTATTTAGAAAACTTTGTAAAGTCCATTCACCCTCTCAAAAAGAGGTATTATGATGCTTTATATGTGCAAAAGTGTTAAGCAGAGATGGGTAAAAATCATTTTTCAAATTCAGAAATGTGTTTATGAATTTACATTATAACAGCAATTCTTTTAGAATCCATTGTAAATGGGTTTCATTTGTAGAAGCACTAAGTGTTGCAAGGAAATGAAATCTCGGTGAGTCAGACATCTGAGTCACATCTCTATGAGATCAAATAAATGGAAAAGATAAACTATCAACCAGATTTAATTACTGCAGGAGAATGTCACAGAATTGGTAAATCAAGTCAAGTTTGGTACATTTTAGGTGTCTCTAAATCACAAGTTTAGTTGCTTTTATGCTTTTGGATGCAATGCAGGTGTAAGAGAAACTCTCATGAAGCTCACAAAGGCTTTATATCAAAGGGATTGCCCAACCCAAAATTCCAAACCTGTATATATATATATTTCTGTTAAAATACAATGGAATCAGTCATACAGGTTGAAAATTACAAGGTGAGTAGATGATGATGGCATGATGTAATATTGATTTTTTTTTTTGGAATGATGCTAATATTTTGCTAATACTTAATAACTGGCACACATTTAATGTAAATTTTACGTAATGTAAAATTCAGCATGCATATTGATTAATTATTTCCCTGTAATGAGCAGAATCCATCTCCTGATATCAGTTTTTCTTCTCATCCAGTAAAATTGACCACAGCACTGATCTGGAAACCTTGTAATGAAATCTTCCTCATAACAACCCAGAAAGAGGGTTTTTCTTATTTGTACTGAGACAATTTGTGGGTTTAAGCACCGGCTGCAGATGTTTGAGTAGACTTGTTTTCCACCCTATCAGCGGATCTTTATTTGAGTAATCATGTTTTCCCTCCCGTCGACTTGCACTCAGGCCTGCAACAGCCGGAAAAGGCAGCCAAGCACCTGCTCTGGTCTTCACTCCTACACGCTGGGGGAAGACATATGGTCATGGCTTTTTGCTGCTGGTTGCATGATCAACCACTGGAACTGCAATGAGTTGCTCTCAGTGTAGCCTGCTCAGATAAATTAAAGTCCAAACTACTGCGCTCAGGGCTGAGTAAAATTACTCCACGACATTGGGTCATTTACCAAAAACAGGCCAGTGTCCATAAATTCACTGGGTGGAAAGAGAACAAAAGGTGAATGGGAGAACTTGCCAGTTTGTGTAGACAGTTCTATAAAAATGGGTCATTAACAAACCAGTTTCCCCCTTCATCAAGCAGGACTTTTGTGTGTTTACATTACAATGTACACAACATAGTATCTATCTGTATGTCCTAGCTACATATATTTGCCTAATGGTTAGAGAGTCAGACTGGTAACCCAAAGGTTGCGGGTTCAGTTCTCGATACCAGCAGGAAATGACTGAGGTGCCCTTGAGCAAGGCACTTAACCCCCAATCGCTTCCCGGGCTCTGCAGCAAATGGCTGCCCACTGCTCCCGGAGTGTGTGTTCACGGTTTGTGTTCACAGTGTGTGTGTGTGTGTTCACTACTCACTACTCCTAATGTGTGTCTCCTAATGGGTTAAATGCAGAGGACGAATTCCACGTATGGGTTACCATATTTGGCCTTCACATCATGTCATAATTCAGTCAGAATTCATCAGTTTATGACTGATATTCAATTAAAGGTACAATATTTAAGATTTTTGTAATACAATATTCAAAAAACACTTTCACAGTGTGATATATTTCATGCAGTTGTGTACTTACATTATCCCAAAAGTTCCCAAGGATTTGTAAATAATAATGCCATTTAATAATAGCTCGTCCCTGGTCATTGTCGCTTATAATGACGTAATAGCCGTGCTATCCTCAATTTCCGTTTGTCTTTTCACGTAGTGTAATAGCATAGCGCGTCTGTGTTGCACGTCACACGCATCACACACATGATCAGCGTCGCCCAATAGTGAGCCTACGTGGTGACGTGCAACACAGACGCGCTACGCTATTACACTACGTGAAAAGACTCGAGGCCCAGAGAGAAGGAAATGAATAGTGGAATAAAGCAGTGGTGTAGTCTACGTGATACGCAGGTATACGCCGTATACCCACTAGAAAAAAACAAGGATTTGCGTATACCCACTTAAAAAAGCGTGAGGATACGTATCAACTTCGTTTTGTGTCAGAACTTTCACACTTTAATTCATAAATTCACCGTGTCTGTGTTTGCGAAGCGACGGATCGAATCGCGGAATCCAGTCACGAAACGTCATGGAATTTGGCTATTTTTGAATGAATAAATCAAAAGTAGGGCTGTACAATGAATCAAATCTCGATATGGACTAGTGTCTATGAATATTAAAGCTAAAAGAGACTGCAGTTGTTCTACACGTCTCTGGGAATGAGCGCTCAATGTGTGCTCCACTAACTGTTACACACACACACACACACACACACACAGAAGCACGCGTGACTCACGCTCTTGGTGTTTTCAGCGTTTCGCTGTATTGAGACATGATGTTGGCTACATGTGCATTTCATCGCAGATCTGCTATTAGAGTCACTTGACGAGAATTTCACCATTTCATTTGATAAAACTATCGTCATTCATTCGTTTCATACACACAGAAACTGTTATTACGACAACCTGTCAAAATAAAAGTTCGGTATAACTTGAAGAAATTATAACAGAAATATATTACTATTGCACAGTAAAGTACACTTCAGGCCTAATAATAATAATAATAATAATAATAATAATAATAGTTTATTAAAACACACAGAAACTCAAATGCCTACAACCCACCAAAATAAAAGTTCGGTCTAACTCAAATAAATCAGAAAGAAATTGCACAGTAAAATGTATTTTAAAGTAACACCATTTTTTTTTTTTTTTTTTTTTTTTGAGTATGCCGTGGCGGGGGGGGGGGGGGGGGGGGGGATATTACAGTATACTCACTACAAAAAACTAGACTACACCACTGGAATAAAGTCGTTATTTTTGTTTGTTTTTGCGCACAAAAAGTATTCTCATCGCTTTATAAACTTAAGATTGAGCCACTGGAGTCACTTGGACTATATTAACAATGTCTTTAATACATTTTCTGGGCCAGCAAGTTATAGTGTCCATAAGCCTGTGGAGGAGTGATCCAGCACTCAGATTTCATCAAAAATATCTTAATTTGTGTTCCGAAGATGAACGAAGGTCTTACGGGGTTGGAACAACATGAGGGTGAGTAATTACTGACAGAATTTTCATTTTTGGGTGAACTAACCCTTTAAGACATGCTTTTTTGGGGCGTTAAATAATGGCGCAAATACCTATAAATTGACTATCGCAAACATTAGTAAATCGCGTTGCGTGATTCATTTAAATACTCTCTTCCCATAAATTTTGCGTCTGAAAGGGAAACTCCTACAAATGCATATCGTCACCTTCCTAAAATAATTGCCTAAGTCATTTTTTTACAAAAATGATTTTTTTGCATAAGTCATTTCCTCATGATTCTGGCCACCTCTGGTAAAATCGGCCACATCCTCAGTTGAACAGATCATGCAATTCTACCCCTATAGTATAATCGCCTATGTCAAGTGTGTGACTTAGGCCGTTTTATTTTGCCTAAGTTAAAAGGCAATGAGACTTAGGCAATTTTACAAACCTTTCAAGATGGCCGGTGCATCAAGAAGATCGAAAAGCTACTCAACCTCTGAAGTTATTTTCATGATTCAGGGCTTACCCCCTGTTGGTAAGTGATGAGGTTTACTATAATATAGGCTAGACTATAAATATTGCATAGTTTTTTGTCTTTTTTAGTCCACATTTTAGTCAATAAAAATAGCTAAGTCAATGAAGCTAGCATTAGGTTTTCTGTTAACCCTCTATGGCATGGTGTTGCCCTCAGGCAACAAACTACCCTTTGGACCTCACACCACCCCTTTAATTTTTTTTATATATTTTTTTAAATAGCCTATATAATATCCCCTGACATGTCTGCTCAATGAAATCAGGGGCTGAAGTGGGTGTGACCTTTTGTTTGGGGGTGGAGTAGTCCTTTCATGAAGCAAAGCCACATGGTACACAGTGCCACCAATTAGTAAGATAAATATCACTTTTTAACATGTTTAAGTTAAAATAACTTTATATTAAAAAATATATGCATGTGCATCAGTATGTAAATAAGTATGTTTGATTGTTTAAAGATTTATTTTGTTTTTATTTATATACTAAAACTGTGTTTTTTTGTTTGTTGCCTCAGGGCAACACTGTGCAGTTAGACCGCTTTTGTTCAGGCAATATCATAGGGTTAGGAGGACCAAATGGTGCATTCAAGTTCTCCTGGGAAGTTTGTTTTTACAAGTTCGGAAAACTCAAATAATGCGCATTATGTGTCATAATTTATGTTTCATTATTATTGTTGTTGTTGTTATTATTATTATTTGAAAGCCAAGATTTGAATAGGCTACCATATTGGAATCAAACAGCTAGAAATGATGTGTATACACTCAACTAAAGGATTATTAGGAACACCATACTAATACTGTGTTTGACCCCCTTTCGCCTTCAGAACTGCCTTAATTCTACGTGGCATTGATTCAACAAGGTGCTGAAAGCATTCTTTAGAAATGTTAGCCCATATTGATAGGATAGCATCTTGCAGTTGATGGAGATTTGTGGGATGCACATCCAGAGCACGAAGCTCCCGTTCCACCACATCCCAAAGGTGCTCTATTGGGTTGAGATCTGGTGACTGTGGGGGCCATTTTAGTACAGTGAACTCATTGTCATGTTCAAGAAACCAATTTGAAATGATTCGAGCTTTGTGACATGGTGCATTATCCTGCTGGAAGTAGCCATAAGAGGATGTGTACATGGTGGTCATAAAGGGATGGACATGGTCAGATTGGCACTAAGGGGCCTAAAGTGTGCCAAGAAAACATCCCCCACACCATTACACCACCACCACCAGCCTGCACAGTGGTAACAAGGCATGATGGATCCATGTTCTCATTCTGTTTACGCCAAATTCTGACTCTACCATCTGAATGTCTCAACAGAAATCGAGACTCATCAGACCAGGCAACATTTTTCCAGTCTTCAACTGTCCAATTTTGGTGAGCTCGTGCAAATTGTAGCCTCTTTTTCCTATTTGTAGTGGAGATGAGTGGTACCCGGTGGGGTCTTCTGCTGTTGTAGCCCATCCGCCTCAAGGTTGTGCGTGTTGTGGCTTCACAAATGCTTTGCTGCATACCTCGGTTGTAACGAGTGGTTATTTCAGTCAAAGTTGCTCTTCTATCAGCTTGAATCAGTCGGCCCATTCTCCTTTGACCTCTAGCATCAATGAGGCATTTTCGCCCACAGGACTGCCGCATACTGGATGTTTTTCCTTTTTCACACCATTCTTTGTAAACCCTAGAAATGGTTGTGTGTGAAAATCCCAGTAACTGAGCAGATTGTGAAATACCAACAACCATGCCACGCTCAAAATTGCTTAAATCACCTTTCTTTCCTATTCTGACATTCAGTTTGGAGTTCAGGAGATTGTCTTGACCAGGACCACACCCCTAAATGCATTGAAGCAACTGCCATGTGATTGGTTGATTAGATAATTGCATTAATGAGAAATTGAACAGGTGTTCCTAATAATCCTTTAGGTGAGTGTATAATCTGTTTGGTTGTAAAATGTATTACCTGAATGAAATGAAATCGAATGTATCGTCCTGTGGAATCATTCATTCAGACAGACAGCATACGAAGATGTTCAACTAATAAAGATCTTCATCGCTGGCAAACAAAATAATTAATTTGCAGATTTGCTTTCACTTGACTTGACTGTACTGTAGGTCCACGGCCAGTACAGTCGGACGCTTGATGTTCTTAAATCTTCCTGTTATAAGTCCGAGTGTGAAACCGCTTCAGATTCAGTGCGTGCAGGAAACCGAACAAATCATTCAAACTGATTCGCAAACTGATTTAGACAGTTCTGCCAACTTATTTGATTAAGTCCCCAGCAAAGAAGAGCTGGAGGTAGAAGTGAGGAGATGCACATGCCTCCTCAGAATGATGTTTAGTTTGTTTGTTAGTGTTTTATTGTTGACAGAGTTGAACATTTAAAATTGCCTAAGTCACAAAGGCATGTTCAGAAATCTGCCTAAGTCATTTATTTCTGTTACGTTACATAATTGACATGCATTGTTATTAGTATGTCAATAGTCATCTTCTGCCATAACCTTTTTGAGTGACATTATCAATAAATATCATATATTCAATTATTGATTCAGTTTTTTGTGTTTTCTGAGAAACCTGAAAAAATGACTTAGGCAATTATTTTAGGAAGGTGACGATATACAATAAGGTTAGCCGCAAAAACAACTCAGCCCACGCCTTTTCAGCGCTAATTTTGCATTGCATGTCTTTAGTAAATCATGACAGTAGTTTTTTAAACCCAAAAGAGGGTCTGGGCTGGCGCAAACTGTTAGTAAATCGGGCCATTGATGTTCAAATTTAATGGTATATGCCTTGCTTGCAACATGGCAACGCATCTGTTTGGAAGCCATCCAAAATAAAGAAACAAATAACATTGAACGGTGGTGCACAGGGTGCCATTTAGATGTGCACACTGTGGAAAGATAGCAGATATTTAGAAGACTGTCCCCACCCACCCCATATAAGCTATTAAACGTGGAAGACACCCTCCTAAGAAATGCATTGCCATGTTATCAAAATGACATTATTCAAATCTGATAGTTTTCACTTAACGGGACTTGCTGAATCATTCAGACATAAAAACGGATATTCATGAGAATACAAAAGCCTGCTCTTGATGTAGATCTATGATCATCACGCTCTATTTGGCTGGAAACATTCTGACTGTCAGCTGTGATTTGTGTCAGTATTTAAGGTGCTTTCCAAACTCAGACTCCGAAATTGTCACATCTAATTATTATCATTAACAAAGAGGATGTAAAAGTTAAAACTGAACATCATTCTTATTGCTGAGATCTATCAAATCACAGAGTATTAGTTATGTATGCGCTTGCCATTATTCACTTTCCAAGTTTCTGTGAACGTCAGCCCTCAATATCACTTTGTCGCACGTCTTGACAACTTTGTTAGTTTTTACATTCTTGTCACACAAACGCTAACAAAGAAGGGGCAGACAGACAAAGAGTTACAGACAAATAACCACCAGGTGCTTCTGTATGATTGGAGTGGCACAAGCAGCTCTGCACCTACTCTATGCCAGAACGCTGCGGCCCAAACAGGCTTCCAAACAAGGTGGAATTTAGAGATTTGACGGCTAAACAAAATGAGGTGTAAACAAAACCCACAATCACCGGAAAAACTTGGAAGTCATTAAAAAGAACACAACTTGCTCGTGGAGAAGATTGACCATTATGTAAGGCCTGCAAACATAAGCAAACTCCTTCGTCCCAGTTCAACTTCTGGCGCCACAATTAGCCCTGGGTGCTGCATTTACACCACAACAGTCTCACTTCCATCAGCTGAAAACCAATCATTGAATTCTCAAGAATGCCAAGAGTTGCTCATATTCATTTGTGTTCCAGTAATACAGTAATATATTTTGGTATCATGTGTCTTAAATTCGTGTTGTGGCACACAAAAATGAATTCTGTCATTAAAAGTTGACAGATGTCCATAATTAAGGGCCTTAAACCTGAGATGAATTCCATGTGTGAGATTGTAAAGTTCCTAAAAATGAGTGATTAAAGATGGAGAGCTGTAGTGGAGGAGGGATGCTTGCGAATAATCTATTTAACAAGTGAAATATGGCTTATTTTTCATTCAACTGCATGCCCATTTTAATAACATATTCTTGAACATCTCTTTTTCTACAAACAGAATGAGAGCTAAATTCAATAGATTTGTTTAGAATCACCTTAATTAGTGTACATTTTGCCTTGTCATTTTCATTCAGGTGGTTATTGCTATAGCAACAGTAATCAATGCCTACTCAACACCTGAGAGTAAATGATTGGATATGGTTCACATACACTTCCTATGATAAAGTGTAGTCCATGATGGTGTCACAAATTATACATTTCAATTAAAATGGGTACAATTAAAGTTGCCCTTGTAAACGTTCTTTCAAACTATTCAAAGTCTTACTCACCCCAACCTTTTGAACAGTATAGTGTAAATTAAAAAAAGATATAAGAGGTATAATACACAACTTCACATAAAGGGCAAAAACATATAAAAACATACTATACTATGTTTAGTCTTTGAATAGAATCATGCAACATGCAAGATTGTATTGTGTTTTCCTAAATCAGAGAATTAAACTGTCCAATATGTGAATTAATTTTACCTCACAGTTGGAGCATAATTACAAATGAACACAACAAACAAGGCTTTAGGCAAGAGAAAGCTATTAATCCAACAATATGTAGATATAACCAAGACGAATGCATGACTTGACTGCAAATTCACCTTGCAAATGAATACAATTATGGTGTAATCACATGTCGAATTTAGAAAAACATAACTTTTTCTAAAAACAACACGCATGTTTTATGTATTTTAAAACATATATTCATCTTGGCTCTGACATGCTGAAGTAGTTATTTGAAACATCGCTCATCTAATCAGACTCAACTTGAGCTGATTTCATCATGATTTCAGTCATGAAAGAATAATCAGTCTTTGTCTTTTTAGCAGATAGAGCAGAATGTCACAATCAATAAGTCTAGAGCTAACAGCCAAAAACTTTGCCATGAGTTAATTACAAGAGGAATGAGATTACAACAACCTTGGAGCAAATGGTTATCCAAACTGGAATTTGTCATTGCAGTTTTGCCTCAAGTAAAATGCTTTTTGGTTACAAACATGAATATTGTCCTGGCCCCTTTACCTCAATGACAGCCACTGAACAACATACTTCAGTGCGACTACAGTGTGCGCGACTGCGAGTTCCACACTTCATCACTTGCATGACAGAGAGAGGCACTCTAAATGTCTTTCCACACACACACACACCGCTGTAATGCTCCTGGTGGCTCACTTCTCATTCTGACAAGATGCTAGACAGCATACTCTATATCGCCTCTCAGTAGGATTAGCAGCAGCTGTAATACCATGGATGACACAAGTGAGAGAATTTTTCAACTTCAGAATTAGCCCCTTAGCATCTATACTCAACTCAGTGACAGTTTAAAAATAAAAATGACCTGGATACATTTTTATGTCTCTAAGCTGTGATATACTCTTCAGAAAGGTTAAAGGTTATTTGATAGCGGTATATTGTTATCAAACAGTGATTGTACCTAAAAAACTTAGCAGAATCGGCTGTGAAGTTTATATTGACGTATAGACAATATAGGTGGTCCCGACATGCCCGGAGGCCTCATGAAATGGTCTATAATATGTAAGCAGCTCATAACTTCAGACATTTCTCAGTCAGGTGGCGAAACGTGATTAAAATAGATCAGTCCCATATTATTTAATATGGGTCCACTTCAAGCGCTGCTCGCTTTCTGGGTAAAGTGAGCGTATCACAACTTGTTCCATCCAGATGTGCATGCAGTGTACCTTAGCATTTAACACACAAGCCAGATTAATGGTCACACAAAAAAAGATGATTAATCACACTGCAACAACAGCATATTAAAAGCAAGTTATTTTTCACTATTTCTATCATTTATTTATTCTCTACAGTATATGCTATGTCCATTTCTTGTTCTGATCTGGCAACATAAACTCATATTTTTCACTCATAGGAAAATTCTAACCAATGCGTAGATGCAAGGTCCCAAAATCCCACTTCTCAAAACTTTTGCCATGACACCAAAAGCAGGCCTACAGCTTCCATTTTGCCACAGTTTGTTTTCATTGCAAGTTACTGTGTTGAACTCTTAGCTGTAGTAATTTTTTATCTACCGCAATATGCTTTACATCACTTTGCGGTGTCCTTCTTGTGCCCAGAGGTGCTTTTAAACCACCATGTGGCTAAATGCTGCTTTTATTTTGTTCAGCCTTGTTGTGACTGACAGGTATATGTGAATGTGCATCTGCTGGAGTTTGGCAATACAGCCTAGGCCAGATGTGACCTGCTGTTTGGTGCACAGAAAGCAAACACAGCAAACACCATCAACCATCTGCTGGTGCAAAATATCACCAGTCTGAACGTGTGTCTTTGCCATTTTCTGCCCCCATGGAGACAAGGTGTTACAAGGTTCGGTAATAGATTGTTTCCACATGAAACCTGGAACAACAGACTGTATATAACTGGCACAGTTCCAGGAAATATGCATTTATTGTTTGTGTATGTGTGTGTGTGTGTGTGTGTGTGTGTGTGTGTACAGCAGGGTTCACATGTAGTACACATTAGTGCACATGAAAAAATTAGGAAATCAAACACTATTTTAACCTGGAAATAAATGGAAAGTTTTAGGATTAAAGAAAGAAAGAAAGAAAGAAAGAAAGAAAGAAAGAAAGAAAGAAAGAAAGAAAGAAAGAAAGAAAGAAAGAAAGAAAGAAAAATGTCAAATTAATTACATTTATATATACAATACAGTTCAAAAATTTGAAATAAACTAATACTTTAATTCAGCAATAAAATGAATCAAAAGTGACAGTAAAAGTTTTCTATTTTAATCATCAGAGAACTCTGAAAATAAAAATATATAACAGTTTCCACAGAAATATTAAGCACAACAACTGTTTTCTACATTATTAATAATAATAATAATAATAATAATAAATGTTTCGTGAGCATCAAGTCAGCTTATTATATTGTTTTCTGAAGGATCATGTGACACTGAAGACTGGTGTAATGACTGCTGAAAATTCAGCATTGCGCCCATTGGAATAAATTACATTTTAAACTATATCAAAAGAGAAAAGAGTTATTTTAACTTGTGTTTTGATTGTATTTTCGATCAAATAAATGCAGCCTTGGTGAGCATAAAAGAAAGAAAATTTAAATTGTACCGACTTTTGAACGGTAAAGTGCAAAATTTGACCCCTCTGCATTTCTTTTGTTACAGGACTGAATAACATTACAAATTTATATACAGATTGTTTTATGTCTAATTCATGTGCCATGAATGATAAAGATCTATTTAGAACCATATGACCTTGCACTTTGAGAAACCAAAAGCTATCTATGAATCCATTCAGGTAATAGCAAGTCATACTACTAGCAGGTCTTAGGCAAATGAAGTGACCTCTCAGATTGAGTTTATGGGCTCTGAGTGCATGTGCCTTGAAGTTTTTCCCATCATGCTTTTCTGTTGCTCTTGAAAAGGACCACCTCGTCTCAAGTGAATAAACCTCCATCTGCTGAAGGCCGTGTCAGTGCTTAAAAAGTGAACCTCACCTGCCTGCCCTCTGATGGAGTCTTATTACCGCCTCAATTATTCAAATCCTCCAGCTGTGCAAAAAATGTCATGCGCATTATTTTCAGTTAATTTCATGTCAGAGTTCCATTATGGATGGATCCCGCTGTTTTCCAGCTTGTAGAGAGAACTTGAGGTAAAGCAGAACTCCTTGCTGTCCACTTCTGCAATGCCAAATAGATGCAGACATACTTTTAGACCATGCAAATAGTAAAGACATGCATAATTTTAAAGGGGTCATGAACTGGATTATTTTATTATTTTATAATGTTGCTTGGGGTGCGCTTATATGATTTTTACATAAAAAATGGTCATCATTTAGAAATAAAAGGCATTTTTCCTTGATTGTAGCCCTCTTATTTAGTTTGAAGTGGCGTGTCTGTTGTGAGACTGCAGTGTAAATGCCCACTGCTGTGATTGGCTGACATGTTTGCATATGAGATAGCTAGTATTATTACTACTACACGTGGAACTCTCTCGAAAACTTTTACTATGTTTTTACTATTACATCGAGAATAAGAAATCGTGTGATTATAGCATTATATTATGATCTGTTCACATCACATGAAGGTTGCAGTAATGAGCATTGAGCAGATGATAGTCTGTTGATTGCGTGAATGAAGTGATTTCATCATTGCAATGCAATTTCTGCACTCTCACGAATGCTTTCACCAAATAACAATGCAAACACGATGTAAATACAGTAAGAGCTTCGTTGTGCAGTGTAATAGCGTCATTCCTTTCATAACGAGTTTTGGCAAGTGTCCAGATAAACTCACGTTGTGTGAATGACAGCTTGGGTGATTGAAAAGGGAGCGTTCTTTGTTAGCTTTCTGTATATAATTTAATAACAATTTAAATAAGATTATTTTCATCCTACTAAAAGAAACGATGTGGAGGTGATCGTTTAGTCAGTGGCTTGTCCTGATGCATAAACAGTATTTAACGATTTTGAGAGAAAGATAATCTGTCTTAACTTGAATAATTACACATCAGAAATTACTGATCACAGATCAGGCATTAGTATAAATTAAGCGTAGCGTCAGTTCTGGCAGGTCACGCTAGTCAAGCTCGCATCAGCTGACACTCAGCTGATATACGTCTACCTATAGGAATGCGACGCCTATCATTGCACACATATATAAGCTCCTTCAGTATTATCAGCAGCTATCGCGTTTCTCAGGAGCAAATTACCCTCCTCCATCCCCAGCTCCTCCTGTCAGTTTGGCATTCTAATTCCCCTTGAATTAGAATACATTCTCAAATGATGTTATACTATAAAATCTTGAATTAATGATATCTGCAATCCATTCATGTTGGTTCTGTTCTGTTTACCCTAAGGGGGGTTATTGCTGCTCTCCCTGATCTTATCCATGCTAGGCTGCATGTATGCGCAGGGAGTTATTCCCCAGAACAGAACCATATCGCCAATCCAAACTGTATGCTAATTGTCATTCGTATTTGACGATAGTGTTCCTGACAGAAACATGGTAACTTACATGTTTGTGGCGTTGCTGGCAGATACATATTGTAAAAGTCTGTTTGCAAAGCCTGCGTCGAAATTGCGACTGATTTACCAAATAATCCGCAGAGAAATGTACCGAACACAAACAAATAATTCACTGCTGAGACATTCACATTGTTGATAAAAAAAAAAAAAAAAAAAAAAAATATTTCTTAGCATTAGGATTCTTTGGAAGGTAATGATATTGATTCTGTGTCGATCTTTTCTCGTTCTCATGTAATATTCACTTAACACGCCAGTGGGCGGCGCCAAATACGTGATGATAGACGTAGGCGTTGATACTCTTCTGCAAAGCTGGTCTTTCACTGCACTTTGACGTCATAATTCCACCCTTTTCAGATCCTGTCGTTTTCTAGCCTTGGTTTCAATAAAAGCTGTTTTTGGAATAACAAGGAAGTTTTGAGTTTTGAAACTTACAGGATATTTTTATAGTATAACACAACCTCTTAACTGTCAAAAGATCAAGGAAAATTTCAATTATCAGTTCATGACCCCTTTAGATCACATTCCAATGATCATATAGGGTAAAGTACAAGCTTTAAAACGTTTAAAAGAACATCATTTATTTAAAATAGAAATCTTTTGTAACAATATACACTACCATTCAAAAGTTTGGGGTCAGTAATCTTTCTTTTTTTGGAAAAAAATGAATACTTTTATTCAGCAAGGATGTGTTAAGATAATAAAAAAAGCGATAGTAATATTTGATTATGATTAATATAATATTTATATTGTTGGAAAAGATTTCTATTTTGAATAAATGCTGTTCTTTTTATTCATCAATGAATCCTGTAAAAAGACAGGAGTAGTAAATAAAAAGACTGAAGACTGGAGTAATGATGTGTGTGTGTGTGTGTGTGTGTGTGTGTGTGTGTGTGTGTGTGTGTGTGTGTGTGTGTGTGCGTGTGTGTGTGTGTGAAATAAAAATTTAAATACAGAATCTAAATCAGGGGTGGGCAAACTTTTTGGCTCAAGGGCCACACTGGGTTTTAAAATTTGACAGAGGGCCGGCCCAGTAGCAGATTATGAAGCACAATCTCATGAAAGTGCGTATCTATACCACAAATTTTATTTCTCGTGCCATTTATACGCCAAAAATGTTTTTTGTTTGTTTTTTTTGCGTGCATATGCTACGCACTGTAAACCCCTTGGTTAGGATTAGGGGTGTGGAGTCGTGCCTATTACATGCCATAAAGTACATATCATATGCACGCGAAATTTGCTTATCATAAGCACTACAAATACAATTCGCTGTATTCGCACTTTCATGAGATCGGGCTGAGCAAACAGACATTTACGTTGTGGCAACGTCTGCGCGAAATTCAACAACTGAGAGACGATATTCTGACAATACTTTTTTTATGTTAGATATCCCCCATTTAGCATGTTATGTCTTGATGTTAATTTTTAATTAGTCAGATGTTAGATAGCCTATACTTTTTAAATATTGTTTATTCTTATTATTATTTAATGGGCCTAACAGTAAATTAGAAACAAAATATCTGCAAGTGTACACTTAGAAGAGTAAAAATGACAGAAGGTTACGTTAATTCACCTTTATCAAAACTGCATGGCAATTTGCACTTCCAAAAGTCATACATTTGTGGGGAAAAAAACTAAATAAACGAATACAAATTTATTTTAAGAATAATAAATTAAAACACAGAAAAGCAAAGGCAGATCAGAACATTTAATGAAAAAAAAAACGGGTTCTGTAGCACTACATGGCAGACACGAGCGTAGTCGAAAGCCGGGAGATAAAGGTCGATAAACGGAATCAGTCAGGATACGTTACATCCACAAATCCAGAGGAGCTAAATAACTAATATTTAAAATAACAAACTAAATAGCAGACAAATCAAAGGAGAAACTAAGGTGTGCAAGCGGTTACCAAAGATTTTTTTCTCTGTGAGCTTCCAAAAAAGGGAAAAAACATTAACGTGCAACCAGTCTATGCGCTTAAGTCGCTGTCTGTTTGGTTTCCATGGTGACGCGTCATTGCTTGTTACGTGACGCACCGCAGCCACAACAGCGCTGAATGAACGATGATCAGCTTTTATGTCATTTTTCCTTTTTTACATTTGTTAGCTATGGCATGCATGCAATATCTGATATTCCGATTGTCAAATATATGCAACGCAATATATAAGGCAAAGTATTGCAAGAAAAAAGGCAAAATTAATGCGATCTTAAGACAATTTTTTAAATACTCGGCGGGCCGGATTAAACAGCCTAACGGGCCGTATGTGGCCCGCGGGCCGTAGTTTGCCCACCCCTGATCTAAATTGTACTCCCATTCCCCAGTTTTTGTTATATATTATTAATAATTAAGTAACATTTTTATGACTCTGTCTTAGTAGCTTTCGTTTAATTTCCATAGATTGCAGACATGTGTATTACTTTTATCTCCTTTTTTTTTTGACTAGAGGACAACTTTAAACCCCAACATAAAAAAGGCGCATCTTACCCCATGCACTCTCCCCTACCACAGAGCCAGCACTGTTCACATCAGGAACACTTGTGCGGCAAGGAACTTTAAAACCTGCTTGCTCTCTTATAGGCACAAAAGCTCTGCCTCCTACTTCCAATAGCACAGTGCTCCTTCAGACCAATTATTTGACCTCCTCAAGACTGAGAGCAAATCTGAGCACTGCAGCTGAGCAAAAACCACCCAGCCTCCAGGGCAAGGAGACTACGCCCTGCAGACACGTCTTGCTGATCACACTTGTTCTAGTCATGCGGTTGGGTGCACACTTCCGCCAGAGACAAGACAGAGATAGATCCATCCATCAGAGCAGCCACAGCCCACACCCTTGCCCCGTCATTGCCACAGAACAGAGGCGGGTGAAACATGATAAACTATGATCTGCTGTGAACTGTTTCAGACATTTTGCACCCACACCCAGTCTAGAAAAGCAACAGATTGAATTGCACCCTACACATACAAGGAGTATGTAAAGCTGTGGTGAAGATAAAACTTAATAAGAAAAAAATAAATGTTGAATTTTCTTTTAAAAAGTTAAACTTAGGTAGAGACTTCGGTAGAGATATGCTAAGAAATGTGACAGGCAACTCATAACCTATTATGCTATCTATTTTGTTGCTTTCCTTTACAATATTGACCAAACAAAAGCCACGCTTATCTTCACCTCAAGATACTCCTCTCTGCAGTGAATATTCTGATACCATCTTAGCGTATCTTAAATATAGATGGATTCTGGGTCGGCTGCATCTCTAGCTTACCTCCCTGCAGAGTTAAGTTAAAAGCATTTAAACTAAAGTGTAGCTGTGTATTGGATTCACACACATCACATCTTCAGGAGAGAAATAAGGGTTGAGAGTAGGGAACGAGGGCCCTCACATTCATGTAGGCTATGATGCGATCAGCCACTGTTACTCTGAATAAATCTAAGAAACAATCACCCAAAACAGTGTTTCATACTTTGCGTTATATAGTGCATTTTTTTGTGAACTTCCCAGCACTAGTCAATAATGAAGATTATTGGATGCAAACAAAAAAAAGAAAAAAATGCAAATTAGCATATTATTCTATATTAATTATCACATTATTTTTTCAGTCATTCACAAGCAAGAGATTAAACTTTAAGTATCAATTGAAATTACTGATAATTCAAGTGTCTGCTACCAAGTGAAATCAAACAAATATATACTGTATTAAAAATTATATTATATTATATTATATTATATTAATCCTTTTGAGATGGCCACAAGGTACACCGAGTTGCAGATTTTGAGTAATGAACCATTTGAGAGAAAAACCTTGATGCATCACAAAGCTTCTTTCTTTTCTCCACCATGCAAACAACATTTAAAAAACTGACAAAATGCGAAAACATTGTAACTAAACTATGCAAACACACTAATTTTGTATTTGCAGTACTAAACTACAGCACTGGGGAAGATGAGTATCGTCATTTTTATGTTATTTACATTCCTACATATACGCAATACGACATAGCCTATCTCCCCTTCAAGTATTTCATAAAATGAAATGAAAAGCTCGACATTTTACAGCAGGATTAGTTTACAAACGTATAACCTATAGGCCTATGATTTTAATTTACAATAATTAAAAACCTTTAAATACTAAAGCTATGATTATTTTGAGCGGATTCAGGAACCAGTTGAAAAGGTTCACTCGCACTCGAACAGTTCAATCGCACTAAACAATTAATTCGAACCTATTCCGATGATTGAGGGAAAATAGCCCGTTCTCATCCCAAGGAGTCATATACTGACGCTTTTGACATTTCGTCTACATCGAACGCACATGGCACCCTTTAGCGTCAATATGAGACGCAGATAGATATGGGCCAGAAGGCGCCTCCTAGCGGTCTAACCCTAACCCTACCCCAGACCTAAACCTACCCATAACCGAACAAAGCTCTGTGCGTGTCATATTGACGCTAAAGGGTGCCATGTGCGCTCGATGTAGACGAAATGTCAAAAGCGTCAGTATATGACGCCCTAGGATGAGAATGCGTTGAAATAATTGGTTCTAAAGACTCATACGTTTACTAATCGGACATGTCATCTCAGAGCGTGTGATTGATGCATTTCATATTGTTCCTCGTTAAGTAGAACTGGAGAAATAGCCTAGAGTAAAAGGTAAAATATTATACTTTGAAATGTTAATCTTACTAAATTGAAAATACTTAATATTTTACCTCACTGTCAACTGCTGAAACGATCTTGACAGATCTTTTCAAAGAATCAGTCGATCAAGTTCACAAAACAGGGATGAATTGTTCCTTACAAAATGATGAAAACGAATGATGATGTACGAAATGATGACAGAATTATTATTATTTTTTGTGACAGACTGTGTTCTGCATCTACAGTTGTTGACTGAACTGGGGGGGATTTCCTAAAAAATCTCTGGAGTGTTTTGTAACTGTACCATGCTGCAGTTCCAACGCTATCGGCATATCAATGTCAAAATGACTGTTTATTGAATAAATTATGAAATTATAATGCTGTATCTGTCCAGCTGTAGATGTTACTTCTCTGGAGCCACATAGACGTACTGTAGCAGCAACTGACAGAAAATGGGCACTAGCCCAGTTGACTCAGGGATTGCCAACCAGCATTAATTACTGTAGAACACAGTCAGTCACAGGCTAAATCAGGGGGTTCAGGAGTTCACATAACAATAATTCCACCATTTGTAAATTATTATGATAACGATTAATCAACAGACACTTTTTGGATGATAAAAAGTGATTATTTTTGGTGTATCTTACTTTAATCATATTGAAAACGAGAGCTCTAAACAGAAGTTTTATTTATTCATTATCATTATCATTAATGATTACCCACCATCCAAAAGGCCTGGCTTTAACCATAGGAAATGTGCATCATTAGAATTCTCAGTCCATTCTATTGACCTCACTTCACAAGTTCCATTCTTACAAGCTTAAAAGCATCAATCTAACAATTTCCAGTGTGAATCAGGGACTAATCAATGCCGGTCATTTGTAGTTGGTCAACCTTACGGAGTGATAAAAGAGCTTTGAGGGCATTAAAGGCCCCTAAAGAAGAAGTATAGATCAGAGACTCGCTGAGGGTCTCATTTCCTTGCTACGCCGGACTTTAAGCAGCTCGGTACGTTCATCAGTTTGACAGACGTGGCATTATGGCTCAAAGACGGCTGTTCTCTCTGCAAAGTCAACACTGTGAGCAAAGCCATGCGCCACGGGAAGGGAAATTAGAGGAAGGCTACATCTGTAAAGAAAGCAAAAATTAACATTTACAGAAACAAGCAAGTCCTGATCTACAGTGTAGTTCAGAGAACAGCATGCGACTGAGAAAATATTTGTCATGTGCTCGCTCTGGCCACGGTCGGCCATCTCTTGCCCTCTCACGGTGGGATACATGTGTATTCAATGTGCAAGTATGAGGGCATGTATGTTATGTTGGCTTTAAGGAATTTGGCTCATTTCCCTGTGTGTATTGGCTTTATCTGATTGGCAGCAGAGATCTCAAAGTGAGCTGTCAAGAGAAATGCTTCAGTATTGTCTTCAAGGAATTAAATTTAAGAGGTTCACATTACAAATCTTATTAAGACTATATTCAGGAACTAATGCTTTTAATTATAGACATGTTTTCTCAAAGCTATATGTTTAATGCAATTTGCAATGTTTACATATTACATCATCAAGCCAAGATCCTAGAAAAATCCAAGAAGTCCAAGAAAAAGAGGAAAAAGTGACATGATCTTAGAGAATGTCCCATAAACACAGAGTCATCTTCAGATTTGAAATACTGATTCGACTTGTGGCTTAGTCATTGTGTTTTTGGACAGTTTCATATATTTTACTAAATATAAATATTCGTAATGAATGAATAAATACGTGTATAAATAAATATGATAGTATAAATATTTTTTTAAAAATGCAAGTAAATGACAATATTAAATACAAATAAACTATAAAATATAAAATTTTTTAGTTAAATATTGATAAATATTTTTTTAAATAATTTTTTTTAAAAAAACACAACTTTAAGATGAAGTGTTTATGAAATTCAAGCATTTTAGTTTCAGGATTGTGCCTAAAAAGGTGGTGGTGATTAGTCAAATACTCTAAAAAAGAATGTGTACGAAAATAAGCCCTTAGGGGCTCCGTACTCTCCAGCGCAATGGTAACCACAAAAACGTTAACATTAATTAAATCAATAAATTAGAATTTTTAACTTTTAACTTGTTAACAGGTCCCCTGAATTACGCTGTTAGAGCGTAACAAATAGATCCCGATGGATGGATGGTTAGATGTAAAGAGGAAAGAAAGAACGAAAGAAGAAAAGAAAATAAACTAACTTTGGTACTTTGAAAATTGTGTCTAAACAAGAGGTGTTGCTTAATTTTTTTAGTTAAATTACATTTGTAAATGAATCTGTACAAGCCAAATTACTGTAGGCAGATTCCACAATGGACATGTTGCATGACATGCAGTTGTCCTCGAAAACCATGAACAACACTTAAACAATTTTTTTGCACATGGCCTAGTTGATTTAGTGTCCTTACATTAAATCAGTTGAGAACCACTGGCACAGGATACCTTTTGATTTAAATGTCTTTTTGATTTGCATTGCTCATTGGTTCAGAGAGCTGCACAAGCAGAAGACAGCAATTCCTGCTTCCTTGAAGTCAGCACTGCCTTCCCAATCTTGATCTTACTCTGACATTACTGCTCTATCTCAAAAATGTCATCTCTTCTCTGTCATTCTGGAAATGTTAAAACGAGGAAGATTATACAAGATAGATCACAAAATTTATCTAGGTCACGGTTACATAGTTTCATGGGTTTAAAAAGTTTAACCACAAAGTTTTCAAAGTAAAATCTGGAAGGTCGTCAGAACTGGAAATTAAGTAGAGCAGGATATAACATTAAAAGTTTGTATTTCAGGAAATTGATGGATTCAGGATTTGAACTATTTATATGTCTAAGTTTTAAGGCCAGTAAATTTGTCTCTGAACAAAACATTTAAATAAAAAAGTGGTAACACTTTACAATAAGGTTTATTAGTTAACATTAGTTAACTACCTTAGTTGACATGAACTAAGAATGAACAATACTTCTTCAGCATGTATTAATCTTAATATTAATTTCAACATTTACTAATACATTATTAAAATCAATGGTTACATTTATTAACATTAGTTAATGCACTGTGAACTAACATGAACAGACAACGAATAGCTGTATTTTTATTAACTAACATAATACAAATATATTGCTCATTGTTAGTTCATGTTATTTAACTAATGTTAACTAAATTAACCTTACTGTAAAATGTTACCAAAAAAGTCTAATGTCAGATTCAAGTAACTAAGAAGTAAAAAAAAGGAAGTGGTATTGATGCTAATCTAACTGATTGTTGCATAATAAAACAAATAAGACAAAATTGTTGTGATTGATTATGCACACATTTCATTTTAGAAACCTTTACTCGTGGCCTTTGATAGCTGAAGTAAATCTATTAAAACTACAAGACCAAATGTGAGTCTGGCACTTCTGATAACGGCTATCTGCAATATTGCAAAAGGATGACACTGATGTTTTAGACAGATAGGAAAATACCATTTCCTCCATCCTTATAACCCATATTTAGAATAAAGGCATACTAGAAATTGCCTTGGAGACATCCCAGATGGAGGTTCTGGAATATACATGTGCAAAACTGGTAGCCGATATCACTTCTTAAAATTTTAAGGATTCCTCACTGTGGATGTAGATAAGAGAGCTTTTTTTTTTTTTTTTTGCAGGGAAACTTGTGAGGGTGCTGCCAGCTTTTCTTACCAGCTGCACGGCAGATGTTTTGGCATATGCCCAAATACCTCAAAAAAAAAGATCAGCATAGCTTTTAGACAGCGCACGCATCAAATTCTCTAATCCCACTCCTGGTCAAGAATATTAGCAAGCCAATGCTATCTCTTAGGATGCAGGAGATGCAACCATTGATCTCTGTCCTCCTCATGAAATTAACTAAGGCTCTTGGGCCCAAGGTGAAGACATCTCAGCCAGCTTCATATTCACATGTGTAGGCATGTGGTGAAACCCACTGTTGTTCAGCCAGTCAGTGAGACACACATCCTAAGATGTTATTAAAATCTGAGGGAGGAGCCTTTCATCAGCTGTGCTGCGTTTCACAGACAATCCTTAATAGCACCAGGATGGAGAGTTAGTGCAGAGCAGAGCTTTCCGGAATAGTTATTTAATATTCTACTTGAATACTCCTGAGCAAGAAGGTTGACATTTTCACATAAGCAATTTGTTTGGGAACACTTCTTTAAAATATCTATTGTACTGCATATTTACATATCTATATCTGAATGGATAAGTGAATAAATCAAATTAATTTAAGGAATAAGGAATGTTTAACAATTCTTTAAAGTTATATACTTTAAAACTATCATACTGTACCTGCTGTTAGATAGATAGATAGATAGATAGATAGATAGATAGATAGATAGATAGATAGATAGATAGATAGATAGATAGATAGATAGATAGATAGATAGATAGATAGATAGATAGATAGATAGATAGATAGATAGATAGATAGATAGATATGAATTAAAATAAATAAAACATTAAGAATTTACAAAGAATAAGGAAGAACTGGGATTCGATGTCTGACTGTAGTGTAACATTTTGAACTGAATATAATCAATAATTTGCCAAGAAAGAAATGGAAATATATATATATATATATATATATAAAAATCGGCTTATTAAACTGAAATATGACTGAAGACATATTTGAGGTTTATTGTTTCTATTGACCTGCTGGATCCGAACGAATATATCTGAGACAACTAGGACAGGTCTGGAAGAACTAGTTAAAAGCAAAGAACAATTTCAAGACCATCAACACATATGCCCTGCCAGTCATCAGCTTACCTCAAGAGGAATATGAAACTGTCAACGATAAGACTCAAAGGTGCAGCACCTGAGGGTATGGACAGATGAAGCGAGAGAAAAGGAGACGGAAGGATGAGGAGAGACAGAGATGAGAGAAGAAAAAAAATCTTGGTCTGGTTCCCAGACACACTGCCGCTCGGTCCTCAACCAGCCGAGAGGCCCTGCCCTGTGTGATGGTACTGGACGCTTCTCAGTGGACGGTTCCATACTCCTCCACCTCCTGGGGGACGACGGTGTCTCCTCTGACTTCGGGCACTTGGCAGGGAGCTCCCCGTTTCCTCGCTCTGCCGGCGAATGGCGGCAACTCCTTCGCCCTCTCACGGACGGCAGCCACCACTCCTCGACCCAGGACCACAGCAGCGAACTCTCCATCCCACCTGTTGTTAAGTCGCTCCAGCACCACCGCCTCGAGCAGCCACTGGCAGTCACCGCTTTTTTGTTCTGCCTGACCTCCTCTCTCCGACAGCGTGTCCCTCCTTCTTCCCGGGTTTTGGCACCAATGTAACGAGGATTGTGTTCAGGGAAGAAGGAGGCGGGAACCAGCGAACATTAAACGTAACTTTAATCACAACATAATCAAACAACAACACAAAAGGTAAAGCAGCTGCTCATCACGGACGACTGCCACACACTATAAAACAACAAAGTTCAGGCCTGGTCCTCTCTCGTCATCCACTTTCGTCACTCTTGCTTTTATCCTTCCAGAGCTCCTCCTTGGGACTCGAGACCGGTGTGGCGCGCATGTGACGCTCATTAGCACCCGCGCCACTGGCCTCGCTCTGTTCCCACAGCTCTCGGCCACGTACTGCTTGCCACATGGCCATAACAAAAATAGCTGTTTATTCTGAAAAAATTTAAAATAAAATATAAAAGCACCTCTCACCAACTTAAATCAACCAGCCTACAATTTTCTGTTCAAGTAACCTAGTATCTAGACACGCTGTGGATTCACCACTTTAATGCACACTAATCAACACAGTGTTAAAACCAATGCAAATGACTATACCTATTTTGTTATAAAAGGACACAAAATATGCTAAAAATCTCAAGGAGGACATACTTTAGTTAAAACGAATCAAAGCTATGACAGAAAATGACTAAGTAGTATTGACCTCATGTCTAATGATTTTACTGCATTTTAAGGAATAAATTGTTATGCAGTTGCCATTAAACAACTTTTCATAGTTACCAGGGGCTGTTAAAAAAGTAGTCCAAATGATATACACAAGTTTTGTATGAAGAACAGACTGAAATTTCCAAAAAACTCTTCACTAACAATCTTGCTCCTTTTGGAGCTTGACAGCCTTTGGTCACTATGAACTTTTGTTTTACAGCAAGAGCTGTGCAATAATTATTAAAAAATGATTTATTTTGTGTTCCACTTACAACATACAGGTTTGGAACAACACAAGGGTAAGTAAATAATGACAATTTTCATTTTTGATCGAACGATTCCTTTAAAAGCTCTAACATTACAATGGTAAATAACAAAATAATGCTTTCAGCTCCCTCTTGCACTATCCAGAAAGCATACAACTGTGTGATTGTACTCCAATGGTAGAAGGATTTGTCAAACTGTTTGGACATCCACAACAAAAACTCACTCAATGCTTGTAATGTTTTCCTCCTCTGCTGGATTGTTTACCCCGTTAACATGTACTCACATTTTATCCCTGCCAGGAGCAAGATATATTTTATTGCAAATCTGTTCATCTTTAAACACCCTGAGGATGTTGTGCATTGAAGATAAGGATCAAAGAGAGGTGAGTCTATCACAGCCAATCTAGTTCACTAGTGCAGCAACACATACTCCACAAGTAACATTGTGTTCAGATGATAACCAAAGACGACCAATTTCTGAAAGAAATATTCACATCAGCAGCTATTTGATAGTGGCGCATGGAGTCTTTCATCACATCACTAAGGTTGTGCATGAACATACAAGTTTGACCCTGTCCCAAAAGTGAGTTCTATTGGTCCACACTTTGGTGACGTAACGTTATAGACTGTTGGGTTGTGAAATGGCTCATGAAGGGTGCATAGTATAGCCTTCTAAAAACCTAAAATATATTATACAATTTTCAATGCAATGAAGAGTGTCTTAAATTGATAGTTCAATTTAATTGATAGTTCACTGATAGTCAAAAAGAGATTTTGTTATAATTTACTCACCCTCATGTCGTTCCAAACCCAAACTTACTTTCTTCTGAAGCCAAATGAAGATATTTGGAATATATTTTAAGCTGTTTTTGTCAATATATTTAAAGTCAGTGGGTTCCAAAACAACACTGGACCACATTTACTTTTATTGTATGGTGTAATATGAAATACATAAAAAAGATACAAATAAATTTGAAATTTTTCAGAATTTGTGTTCCTTAGAAAAAGAGAAAGTCATACAGGTTTAGAATGACATGAGCGTTATTGAACTATCTCTGTAAGTATCCAAATACTGTATCTGAACATCTTTATGTATTATTTGCACACAGGTACACCATCACAATTTCTGCCTATGACATTACCATAATGCATTACGATAAATTATTAAAGCAGGTTTATCATTTTATCAATGTTCCTGATCATATAGTGGAAAATCAATTTAACAGTTTGAATCCTGCTGAGGTGCACCATGAATTTATAATGGGTCATGTAACCTTGGTAACATTAAAATCAGTTCAATCAATTACACCTGAGATGGGGTGAATAATGCATTTACAGCGCATCAAGACAAACACTAACAAAAAGCTTCTTTGCATGCATTAGTTACTGAGATGAGACGGAGGTCATGACGTGCCTCTCATTGGACCCTGCTGAGGGGAGACAAATTCATTACAGATCTTGCTTTGGCATCTGTACAGAACTCTAGAGAGTAATCAAAACAAATGTTTTCAGAGTCAGTCCTGCATTCACTCAATGCCTTTTTGGTCCTCATGGGAGCAGAATTATAATCAACGACCTGGATCTTGAAGGTCTATATTGCAATGAATATTATACAAACTGGTGAAGAGCAATCTAGGTCGGTAGAATGGCCCATTTGATCATTTGAGCCTAGAGGCTGATCAGACATTGTAAAGTATGAATTGGTAGATTCCCCACTAGTTTTGAAGCATCTGTTATATCAGATGGATTAGTGAAGACAGATACCCTTGAAGGGGTGTATGATGTTGATTTAAGCTTGTGTGTGTGTGTGTTTGAATATATAAAAAAATCCAAAAAAACTAAACTGATGGATTTCTGTTTGAGGGTATTTGTATATCATGTATAATCAATATATAATATCAATGGCCTTTGTGCTGTCTGCTCATTGATGATAGACTGATGAGGTAAAGGAGAGTGTTTTGTAATAAAAAAAACGCCATATTTCCATGCATAAGCGATTAATTATTTATTAGCTAGACACAACTGCTGACTCAGAACTTTAAAGAGCACGTTTTTGGTGAGAGAGTGGTAATGTTTAACTAATTAATTTATCCTCTAAAGGTACCACATGGAACATAGAGATGAACTCTGGTTCTCACATAATAGCCCATATGATGTCAATAGTTCTTAATCTTTTTGGCTCCACAACAATATTCTGAAGCCAGTTGTTTGTGATTTACAAACAAGGCAAGGCAAGGATTAAGGTTAAGGATTTTGAAAAAAAAAAAAAAAAAAGTATTTACCATATAAATGATTTAATAACTTGGCTATATATACAGTTGCAATCGAAATTATTCAACCCCCATTGCAAATTATGTTTATTGGCAAAATGTACAGACTTTCAGCTGTTTGCAATGAACAAATCAAACAAAAGTTATTGAAATAGCTCAACACAACAAATGTTTCAAGTGGTTTCCCCAAATTCAGCTGAAAATGCAACTTTTAATGACTTCTGCAGTCTCAAAAATATTCAACCCCTTCATGGCAAGCATCTTTAGTACTTAGTAGAACACCCTTTTGCTGTTATGACCTGCTGCAGAAGAGATGTATAACCAGACACCAGCTTCTGGCAGTGTTTCTGAGGAATCTTAGCCCATTCCTTATGAGCAATGGCAGTAATATTCTGCCAATGAGCAATGGCAGTAATGTTCAGTAATATTCTTTGGTTTGTGTGCTGCAACTGCCTTCTTCAAATCCCACCAGAGATTTTCCATGGGGTTCAAGTCAGGTGACTATAATGGCAACTGAAGGATCTTACAGGACTTCTTCTGCAACCAAGCCTTGGTGGAATTTGAGGAATGCTTGGGATCATTGTCCTGTCAGAAGGTCCAATGACGCCCAAGAATCAGCTTCCTCACTGACGGCATGACTTTTCCTCCTAGGATTTACTGATACTTCAATGAATCCATCTTGCCTTCCACACGCTGCAGAGTTCCAGTGCCAGAGGATGCAAAGCAGCCACAGAGCATCATTGAGCCACCATCATGCTTAACTACAGGTAGTGTGTTCTTTTCAGCATATGCTTCATTCTTCTTCCTCCAGATATACTGCTGATTCATAGGGCTGAAAAGTTCCAGTTTTGTTTCATCGCTCCACAGAACAGAATTCCAAAACTTCGGTGGCTTTTTTATATGATTTTAAATAAATCATACCGACTTTTCTTGTGCTTCTGGGTCAGTAGTGGTGTACCTCTTGGAGTTCTGGCATGCGTTTAGTATGCGCCTTACTGTGCAAGCTGAAACCTCAGTGCCTGTTGCCACCAAGTCTTGCTGCAGGTCTTTGGCAGGTCACTCTAGGATTTATCTGAACCTGCCTTCTCAGAAATCTGGTTGCAGCCATTGATAGCTGCCTTTATCTGCCCCGTCCAGGTAGTGTAACCACTGTTCTTTTAACTTTGAACTTGCAAACTATGATTCCAACTGTGTCTCTAGGAACATTTAGTGCCTTCACTATCTTTTTATATCCTGTTCCTTGTTTGTGAAGGTCAATGAAATCTTCTTGTCATGATTCTGCTATCTAGTCCATTTCGTTCTTTAATTCTTGAGGCAGGATCATGACAGACCCATGTTTTGTGTGCAAGCACATGGCCTTTTGTTTGGGCCATGTGCTTGTGTTGTCTTGTTCTCTTGCCCCGCCCCCCTTGTTATCCTCGTTTTGTCATTATTGCTTTACCTGTGTCACCTGTTGTTTTATCATTAGTCTCTCTATTTAATCCCCTTGTGTTTGCTGTCTTGTGCTGGTTCATTGTGTGATTCTCAGTGTGTGTATCCTGTGATACATTACCTGTGTGTAAACCTTCCTGTGAGTACCTTGTGAAGAACTCTGTCTTGTAAAGTCCTGATCTTGTTGCTGTTGTTAGTTATTTGTCTAGTTATCTGTCAAGTCTTAGTCTAGTCATAGTTTAGTCTCGTCAACCTAAGATTCCTTGTCCTGTCCATGTTTTGCCCCCTCGTGGGTTTTGTTTTCCTGTTTTTGTACCAATAAACCTAGTGTTAATTGTACACTGTCTGCATTTGGGTTCATCTCCTTGCATCTTCATAACACTTCTCTTAACTTTTTGGACCATTCTTTTGACTTAGCCATATTTCTAACTTGCAGTCAAACGTGACACTTTTCAAACCTAGCCAGTTCAGATATTTCATGTGCTCTAGCTCAAGCACACCTGGTGCAACTAATGAAGCCCTTGAAAGTTACATTTTCAGTTAAATTTGAGGAAACCACTTGAAACATTTGTTGTGTTGAGCTACTTCAATTACTTGTGTCGGAACTGAAAAAAGTAAATGTAAGTGACATGTGAAGGCCAGGTATGATGACCCATACACTGAATTTGTCCTCTGCATTTAACCCATCTAAGTTAGTGAGCACATTATGAGTAGTGAACACAGACACACTGCAAACCGAACTGGACCTAGGAGCAGTGGAAGAAGGTTGCCTAGTCCGATGAGTCTCGTTTTCTTTCACATCATGTGAACGGCCGTGTACATGCACTAGTTACCTGGGGACGTGATGGCATAGGATCCACTGGGACGACGATAAGCCAGTGGAGGAAGTGTGATTCTTTGTGCAATGTTCTGTTGGGAAACCCTGGGTCTAGCCTGTAGCAAATTAGCTCAAAGGGTAAATATTAATAATTAATCATAACTTATGATTAATTATGAATATGTTGATCAGTTAATCGGATTAACTTGATGTAGCAAACTTAATATTACAATCAATTAATCAGTTCATCCAGCGAACACTATAGATTATTTATTAATTCAATATGTGCACACATTGTTCAGGAATGGTTTGAGGAACATGATGAAGAGTTCAAGGTGTTGCCCTGGCCTTCAAATTCCCCAGATCTCAATCCTACTGAGCATCTGTGGGATGTGCTGGACCAACAAGGTTGATCCACATCGCAACTTACAGATCTTGAAGGATCTGTTTCTTACGTCTTGGTGCCTGATACCACAGGACACCTTCAGGGCTCTTGTAGAGTCTATGCCTCTGCTAACCCTAACAGCATATTAGGAAGGTGGTCATAATGTTTTGGCTTATTGGTGTATGTATGTTCATCATAAAAATTAATTTTGAGATGTTATTAAAGTCACAAAATTAGGCTACCTTGTATATCCAGATTTTTTTTTTTTTTTTTTTTCAAGACTGGGAACCGTGGTTCTTCAAAGAAAAAACAACAACAGGCAGTGAATAAAAATAGTAAATATACTTATTTTTAGTTGTTTTCATTTTTACTTTTTGTCTTATTTTAAATCATTGTAAGTGATCTTCACACGTTTTCTGAGGCCCCAAGTGGGCCAAGGCCCCCTGATTGAGAACAGCTGGTCTATGTGATATTAATATAAAAAAGGAGAACTAAATGAAAAAATTGACACATTACCTGATTATTTAGCAAAATATGCTAAAATATGCATATTATTCCCTTCCCAGTTTTACAAATTCATCAGAGAAGCTGTAAAGATCTATCAATATGTTTCTGATTGCCACTTTAATTACAACTCTGCTCTTAATTTTTGCTTGGGAACTGGTGGAAAACCCATTTATTTACTTTGTATTATTACACTTTAGGCGGCTATAGCAGCACTTTCCGTTGAATAAGAAGTATGTTCTGTCAAAATTTAAATCATTAATATATGGTAAATCTACACATGCTTTAAGGTTGTTTTATTAATGGTTATTTTGCGAATGCAAGTATTTTAATGGGAAGCTTTTCTATTTCTCAAATAATCCCTATAAGTTACATTTTCTTTTTATTTATTCCTTTAATTAAAAAGCTTGCCTAAGAAGAAAAAATAATAATCTCTTTCACCATCTACAATTATTAAGTGCAAGTCATTAGTTCAAACATGCACGTGAATATGTTGCCCATGTCAGAACAAATGAGTCTGTAGACATGAGGGTTATTAGGACTGTGTGCAGTAAGGTCCCATAGTTGCATAGAGGGAATATTAAAAGGAAAACACTTACGTATGCAGACCTTCACTGCAGTATGAATGGACTTCAGAGGAAGTCTTAAAAAGCCAAGAAACTAGAGTAAGAACTATGATAGCCCCCTTGGGCGGTACAAAGGGTGCCGTGTGGGTCAGATCTGTACCTTACAGGGTAAAGAAAACGCAGACTCCTGTGGCTACTGGATCCGCTGTAACTTCACAGAAAATGCTGTATCAACATTATTATGTATTCAGAGGTTCCACAATTATGTTCACAGCATTTTTTAAACTAGCCTGGATGTGTGATTTCATTTTAAGAGGTCACAGAATTTGTTGAGCAGGAAAGCAAAACCAACTGAAGGGTGCAAAAAAATTCTAAGAAAAAAAAAAAACCTTGCATCAGAAAGGGCCAGCAAACCATGGCTGATGTTGACTGAAATCTGTTTTTGATGCAGAAATGGATTTTTTTGTAAATCGAGTGTAGAAACATTATGAACATCCTCTTCTGGTTGGGGTACAGTTAAACATTGTAATAACGCTGTAGTGTAATGATCTAAAAAAGAACCATTAGGGTCAACAATACGGTCCACCAATCAGAGCATTTGAAAATGAAAAAACGTTACAATCTATTTGCTCAGAAGTGCTTTTAAACCCCCACAATGACTGCTGAGAAACCTAGAGGCAGTGAGTGGAGGAACACTAAAGCCATTTTCAATCTCATAACATGACTGAGTGATTGGTTAGTGCACTTCATCCACTTTTACCGTACACTATATACAACATAATTCACATGTCAACTTGAGTTAGGAATGAACTGATGCTTTCAAACAGAAGTATAATGGGATTATATAATTTTTTTTCCCCAAGATATTTAAAAATTAATATTTTCATTTAAAATCCATCCATCCATCCATCCATCCATCCATCCATCCATCCATCCATCCATCCATCCATCCATCCATCCATCCATCCATCCATCCATCCATCCATCCATCCATCCATCCATCCATCCATCCATCTATCTGAAAAACTCATTTGAATTCTTTACTTTAATCAACCTAGTTCATAAATAAAAAGTTCTGTCACGATATAGATGGTGCAGGCCCACAAGTCCTTACTCAATATGCTTGCAATCACATTGTTCTCTATAAGGGCACATCTGATTGCTTCCAGATGTATCAGTAGCCAATGACCTTACTGCGCCAATTTCAAATACTTGATCAGCCTTTTCTTTAGCAGTTTGGAGTGCACTTTTAGAAACCCTCCACATGTCCCAGCTCCACCTTTATAGATCTGCTACGGGTAATGTAAGCTATATTGTACAGCAGCAGCATACTTGCTCTCAGCAGTATGTTTTGTATATACTGGATCCTACGGCGATTATAATCGCAATAAGCAGGCATTCGATTAAGACCTTACTCTGATTATTAGAAATAATCACATTATTGGTGCACATGTAGTCTTGACTAATCGCAGTAAGATGTTTACATGACACGAGCAGAACTCTTCAGTTTACATGCAATTTTCATTATTCTGATTATTCGATAAGTATGGTTATACCACACTCAGATGGGCATACAGTGTGAAATACAATTTTATGGACGTATTGTTCGGCGCCCTGATGAACATCACAATGACGGGTCTGCTGTTGCATTCTTTGCGCCGTCTGGATGAAGATACGGAGCAGAGACTGTGCAGCGAGTTGTGTTGACAGAGTTTAGCGATGTGGAGAAGTGAAAACTTCATTCATGAAGATGTGTAAACAACACTGCATCCGTGTAGAATCGACCAAATGTGCACTTTGGTCAGAGAGTTAAAATTCTGTGATTAAGGTGTTATTACGATTAAAATCGGCATACATATATTTTAATGTGAATATGGTTACTACGTTGCCAAAATCCCATTATAATCACATTATGAGGGTGCATGTAAACGCACTGATTGTCATTACCATGTCAAACACCCAAAGAGATATCATAACAGAAATGCAATATTAATTTATATATTAAATAATACATATAATATATAATACAATAATACATTATAATATATAATAATAATATGAGATCTGAATAATAGGTATACTTTTACCGTGTAAATATATATAGGCCTGGAACCACCTGTTCAAATGCAATGAACCCAGCAAAAATATTTAAGGATGAGCATCATGCTGAGAGAGAATGAGAGAGTTCAAGCCATAATTTATGGATGTATACAGTTTCTTCAGTCAGGAAATTTATGACATAGCATTTGAACTTTTGACTTTTGATTTACACAACTTGTCAGGTTATCAGGGCACAGAGGAAATGGAATTAAAGGAGAAGAATGTATAAAAGGCTGTTTAGTTAAGCCGTGTTCCTTCTCTCGGTCAAAGGTGGGTTATTACGGTGGGCCTGCTGAGCCTTGCTTGTCTTGGCTTACATGTATCATTGGCATTTCCCTGTGTATATTCTTTTTTTCCACTCAAATAGGTCTCGACTTATTCTTTCAGCTTTATAGAGATACTTCTACTACAAGGCTCTGAAAGTATGTTCAAATCATGCTCTTTGAAAAGCCTGGTAATTGTATTTTCTAGGTAAACTTAATGGCTAATGACATTCTTAAAATAGTATATTTCATATATTCATATTTTGTCCCTGTTGAGAGATAAGTTTTGTAATCTGTCTAGAATGGAAGAATCCACTACAATGCAATTGCACCTTCGGGATGACTGACACCCTGTTTGGAGTTATTCCACATCCCATTTGTCTACTAATATCATAAGTGTGAGTATATTGATACATTGACACAGTTTCATTAAATCTATGACAACAATATCAAAGCAAAGTGTACCTAAAATAACAATTCAGTTCACAGCTGATCTCCAACTCTCTTTATATGCTCATGACAGTTAGTAACAAGCTGCTCATGACTATCAACAACTACAATTTTAATCCCTGCCACAAAATTATGAATTTATTTTATAAACCACTTCAGAGTGTCATCTGATAACACATTAAGAGGCAGAGAGATGTTGAGCTTGTGAGCTGTAACACCCTTAGCCAAATGAGTTTGACGGTCTGGAAGGTTAATGTCTAATAATTGTACTATCGAGTATGTGGATCAGAGATCTTGTGCAGTCTCTTTCTGCCCCTGGGGCCTGATTACGACATATCAAGGTTTGCATTTGGAAAGAGCTCACATATCTTGCATAGTCAAGCTCAAGGGCTAAACCGAGATAAGACAAGTGCTTAAACATTTCCCAGCATTTCGGTGAAACTGCAACCGAGAGACTTAATAAATAAGCATCCCATTAAAATAGTTTCTGGGGAAGTGGCCACTCACAAGGTTAGTGGTTGATGTTAATCGATTACAATTGCTGACAGAGCATGCCGATAAGGTTCTGCTTCAAACGTCTGTTTCCAAACAGATGCAATTGCACATATAAACATATAGAGCCAAAAAGTCCAAATGTCTGAGACCACCTTAAAATTTGAGTATTTTTCATTTTCCTTTTTTATCATTACAAATTACACTAATGTTCAAAGGTTTGGGGTCATTTATAAAAATAAAAAAAAACTTTAATTCAGCAGGGATGCATTAAATTGATAAAAATGTTACAGTAAATACTTATGTATTATAAAAGGTGTAAAAAGATTTCTATTTCAAATAAATGCTGTTTTTTTTAAAACATTCTATTCATACATACATCCTAGATTATCACAATTTATACAAAAATATTAAGCAGCACAACATTAATAATAATAAGAAATGATTCTTGAGAAGAACATCATCATATTAGAATGATTTCTGAAGGATCATGTGACTGAAGATTCTTAAAAAAAATTGCTTTGTTATCACAGGAATAAATTACTTTTTAAAATATATTAAAATAGAAAAAAGAAACAGTAAAGTGTAATAATATTTCCCAGTATTACTGTTTTTACTGTATATATATATATATATATATATATATATATATATATATATATATATATATATATATATATATATATACAGGTATATGCGGTCTCAGACTTTTGGAACCTGTTAAAGTTGTTGATCACGTCGTCCTCATAGTGGGAACAAAACAAGAATGAGGGTACAGTAATGAGAATGTTTCATAATGTCAACAAGAGGACACAAGATCACACATTCATGGTTAATTAATTGTTAAACAATCTTGGAGGCACTGACTTATTTCTCACCTCACCTCTGGGCCGATGGATTATGTAACATGCTTGGAATTCTTAATCACAGTCACATAAAAAATGTGCCTGACAGTTTCAGCTATGAACAATAATCCATATGGTCTTTATCCCACAGAGTGATGCGGGCACAAGCATATAAACAATGATGTATTTGCGAATTCTAAGAGAAATAGGTGTGACTCATTTGCCTGTTGTCATCAATCAACTAAAAACCAACCTTCTAAATTTATCCAACACACTCTCAACAGAGAAATTCTGCACCACTAAAACGTCACTCTTGAACCACATTCAATCTGGTGGCGTGTAGGAGGATTCCATTAGAATTCAGCATGGAAGCATTAAATTGATCAAAAGTGACAGTAAATGTATTTATAATGTGACAAAATATTTCTATTTCAAATACATGCTGTTCTTTTGACCTTTCTATTCATCAAAGAATCCTGAAAACAAAATGCATCATGGTTGCAAATGTTTCTTGAGCAACAAATCAGCATATTAGAAAGATTTCTGAAGGATTATGTAACACTAAGGAGTAATGATGCTAAAAATTCAGCATTGCCATCACAAGAATAAATCATATTTTAAATTTTAAATTGTAATAATATTTCACAATATTTCTGCGCTTTTTTAAATCAAATGCGGTCTTGGTGAGAAACTTTTTTTTTAAAACTTTAATCATGCAAATAATACAACACATTATGGTTGAAAACAATTCTTCAAATCAAGGTGAGTGTCACAAGAATGACATTTTGGTGGTGCAGGATAAAAGTCTCTACAGTGACGTTTCCCTCGTGAGACTGTCCTGTTTATTGACATGCCAGAATCCTTTCATCCTTTGTCATGTCTGGCTTTGTTGTGCTTTATTTAGTGCCACAACAAATTTCATTTTGAATAATTCATTCTTTGTTGTCATTTTGGCTCTTGCCATGGGCTTATTGTTTTCAAAGAAAGTTTGATTCCTTAAATGGCTTGACTTGACTGCACTCACTGTTTTTTGAAGAGCTACTGTACATGCTAATGTTAGGATCTACATTTGCACCCAGGCTTTGCCTCTTGACATTTGGAGATGATTAAGAAGTTGTCCCTGACCTAACCTTTGCATCCTAAGAACCTTCATGTCACCGCATTAGCACTTCCATTATCATTCAGTGTGATCTAATGAAAACTCTTTAATTGTGGCACATATATTAAGCTTCTTAATATATGTACAACATAATTGAGGCAAGCTCAGAAAATCCCCAGCGTGAAATGAAGCATTTAGCCAAGACTGAACTTAATCACTGTAATAGCATAACGAATTTAATGCGATTCTCGCTTGTGTTTTGAGGGACAAGGCAAAAATGCAAACACAAAAGGGTGTTTCTGCAACTATGGCACTTTTAGAGAGTAAACTCTATACACACTTTCACAATTTGATGTGAACTCTGTCATCTTTCTGAAATAATGACAGTGTCGTTTCCATCACATCTCAAATGATGTATTGTCTGAATTGTGTGATGGACATGACATATATTTAACATTTCTGTAATAAAATCATAGGCTCCTTTGTCTTATAAGGCTAATATAATGTATGGCATTTTATGTGTACACGATATATATATATAATTTTTTTTTTGCACAATTTCACAAAATGACCTGGAAATTACACTCTTCACAAGTCTTAATTACCTTGAGTTTTTCTTTGTTTTATTTTTTTCACACACCATGCCTCATATTTCTTCTTGAGCATGCTATCTGTTTCCTTCTTGGTAAACAAGTACATAAGCTTTTTATGTAAACAAAAAAACATTTTATCAGTAGCAAAACTGTTGATCATGGTGCAATGACACAAGAACAATGTCGTAATTTGTGTACGAATTTATATAAATCAAACTAGAAGGTTAATGATTTCACATTTTTAGATTATCATAGACTTTAATAATTCAAATTTTTAAAATAGATTTTCAGATTTTAATATTGAAGCTCTGGGACAAGTCTAATAAATACATGGTATAATACTCATGGCATGGTAAAAAAGTTTCAAATGCAATCGACATGCATATAACAAAAAGAAAAAGTTAATAATAATAATAATAAAACTGACAAAAAAAAAAAAAAAAACCCAAAAAAAACTCTGAAATATCCATGTCCCCACAGTTGAGAAAACAAACCAATACGTCTTTATTTATACTTCTATACTATAAATCTCTGGCAAAGACGGAGAATTACCAGTCAAAACAGATGAGATATGGAAATTAAATCCTTGAAGCTGTGAAACTTTATGTGTTTTATTGTGCTCTCAGTCTTCTACTGTTTTTCCACACAGTGTGTTTGCACAGAAAGAAAAGTCAAAATTCTGATCTTTTGGCTTTATTTTGATCACTGAAAGAAAGGTGGAGATTGAACCTTGCTGCTGGGAAACAATCCAATGTCAGGTTTTCCATTTTGATGCATTGACCTTCCCTAGAGTTGGACAGTAGGCTTTCTCAGATGGCTTTGCTGTCCACTCTGTATTGTGTTCTGTGTGTAGTTCTAGGAGTGCATTAGACAGAAAACTGTTCGCCCTTAAATGCACTCGTCTCTTGGATTTAACTCTAATTCATTTGCAAGAGTCCATTTAAACAATTCTGAAAATAAATGTCAGGGAACTGTTCTATTAACCAGAAGCCTCTGTATAACTGAACACATTTTATATGTTAAATGATAAAATGTTCCATTGAAATATGCAGTAATTTTGTTCCCTAATCAACCCTGAGTCTGATTTTACGTTTAATCCGTAATATTTCCATTTATCTCTCTGCACTGAATCTGTTAAGATATGACCTGACAAAAAATTTCTAGTCATGACTGGCATAACATTTGCAGAATTTCCATGCACTGCCTTGCTTCAGCATTTGAGACAGAATAGTAATCTGTGAATATATTATGCAGCATAATCCCTCATGATGGACTTTCCTGTCTCGTCTGTGACCTGACTTGAAAATTGGATGATTTCGTAAAATAGGTCACAATGTTAAATCTCCTCTCTTAAGATGTGTCATGGGTTTTTCAAAGATTCAAGTGTCTGAATCTCAAACAGGTAAAGAGTTTCACAACACTCAAAAATAGATTTGTGCTGCTTCCTTGGCTAATGCAACACAGTTATTTTTAATTTGTTTTTGTCACACAACAGAAACTAAAAATATGAAACTAAACTAAAATATATTGTATGACTCTAAAATGAACTAAAATGCAATAAAATGCCACAAATCAATTTTAATACATAATATATTCTTAAAACTTGAAACTTTTACAATCCACCTGCATTAAACATGCCACCCAACAACACTAGACAGTGGCAAGAAATTTGATGCTGCTGTCCGCACTAAGATACCATAATACAAACTCAATTGAAAATACAAATTGAAAATAAAATGGAAATAAAAACTCAATGACAGTTGGAAAAGCATCTTATCAACTGAATTAAAGTTCAGCCGAAGGTTGTATAACTACATACAAGTTTGAAAACAGGCCAATGACCAAAAATAGTGTGACCACATAAGTGATATAACAGCATTCATTTTAGACTGTAACAAAGACGCTCTCTGACCAATTGACATAATTTCACAGAATTATTCAAACAATATGATCATCATAAGCAAAGGATCAATTGAATGGTTATAGTGACAAAGGCATAGTCACTTTTATAGCAGCCAATTTAGCACTTCTAAAGAAAAAAGAATACCAGTTGTGTTCACAATGTTTATGTAGTGGCATAAATCAAGATGTGACTGTTGGCTCAGAACACGTGGCAGTCCAAACTCCAAGAGTGGCGTTCAAAGGATGTCTCAGCACTCAGACATTTAAAATGAGCAAATTAATAATTCAAGGTGATCTTGGTAGGTCACAAGGTTGAAAGGCTCAAATGATTTCCCAGACAAAACAATCTTTCCATGTGAAAGACAAACAACCCACAGATAAAATCAGCTCTTGCAATCTTACTCTTTTGATAGCTGCTGCCCTTGGAGAATGAACATGTCAGAAAAGTAGGATTCACAGACCAATGCATTTAAAAAAACGATTATTAGCAGTTTGTCATGATGTGTTTAAAACTGAATTTTGAAGTCAGGCTAACGTTTTTCCTATATAACAACCGTCTCGTTGTTATTTCACCAATGACAACATCATCAAAACATTTTTCTTGGTGTATAACTGTTGCCAGGTTATGGTGATGCCAAAAAATCATTACATTTCTGGTTCTCACCCAGACAGGTATTGCACATAATGAAATAAAACTAACCAACCATCTAATAATGCATTGTTTTGATAGAAAATAAATGTGCTTATCGACATTAAAATGCAAGAGCAAACACTTTTGATGTTGGCAACAAATCCATCTGTCTCTTGAAAGAAGTGAGCCAAATTAAGTAGATGTCAACAGGTTGCATGACATGCCCTCATCTTCAAATACTATAACAAAACGTGACCCAGAACGTGACCCAAGGTTATACACGGTTTATGCCGTGTGTTTTCTGTGATGGATTATTGTCTGCTAAGCACAAAACCATCAAAATTAAAAAGACATTTAGAAAACCAACCACTCAAACTATAAAAACAAGCCTGTTGGGGATCTGAACACATCATGTTTGCTTTTGAATAAGTTTCGGTGTCATGTGTCCAATGCAAAGTCAGATAATCACTGTAGGTAACACAAAACAACAACATTATTTTGCAGAATTTACTAAAACCAGGTCCTGACCTGAACTGAATTTCACAGGCATAACCTGCAGATCAAACGGGTATGAACAATCCTCAGCGGGGTCACCGACTAACTGAGGATATTATTGATTGCTTCCTCCATTTTCACACCAGTCTTTCAACTCTGCTCTCCGCTCAAGGCTTAGCAAGGTGCACTAGATTCTCTCTCAAGTCCGGATCCAAAGCCCTACAGTACCTCTCACATTGTGGGAATGAGATAAAAGTGAGGAATTAAATATTAATGTGAATCAAGCCGGCCAACTGCTCGTCCAGGCCAGGTCCAGGAATAAATCTGTTAAAACAGCCCGGGGATCTTTTAACCTCACATTCATTGAGATGATGAAAGGGTTAAGTACCCGAACCATTCAACCTTTGCCCACAGAGCTGAAGCGTTACTGAGCTGTGATGTTGTGCAAATGGGGAAACTCAGTGTCCGTGTTTTACCCTTCTCATGCATTTTACAGCATCTTTAGCACTCTAAATGCACGGCACACATCCGTCTGACCGCTGACTTCAGACTCCAGCCTTCGGCAGTGCTGGCAAAGAAAGAATCTTGGTTTCATACCTGCCTTCTGTCACGGCCTCCCTCCATTTTTCAGATTGCCCCCCCTCCCCCCCCGCCTCCCAGAATAAACTTGTGAGCCTCCCAGCGCTCGTGAGCCTGTGATTACGCATGGCACATTTATCTGTTTCCAAGGTTATCATTATCCCTCTAGGAAGTTTTGCATTCAGTGAGCTGTGACAGGTGCGGGGCAATTTTGAGATTATTTATAATGACGGCTCCGACTCGGAGTGGAGCATCATCCACAGCTGTCCTGGGGAATTTACCCTGATACACTCAAGTGTTATGGATAATGGCCGCACTCTTACAACCTTCTTGAAAAAATAAATAAGTAAAAGTGGCATAAAGTCAGTATAGCTTACATGAGTAAGTCAAGAAGGGGAACTAATTTAAAGAACATATGCGTCGGCTATAACAAATGCCAGTGAAACCTGGTAGACACAGCGTGTGCACAAGAAAAACGACAGGTAATGAGTGCTGAAATGATGACCTTGTGTGGAGAGGAGCTTCTCTATGAATATCTGAACAGCGGGAAAATATGTAACTCATCTTAAGCCAACCATCTAGAAAAAAAGGCGATGTACTCTATTACGTGCACCAAAACGTTTGATACGGTATAGAGGAAAGTCACCAAGTTCAGACAGAAACAGCATAGATTTTAAAACAGTAAGAGTGACTATATGAGCAAATCTAGAGGCTCCACTAGATCCAGATAGTATTGTTTTTACCAGCTCTTGTGTGTTCTGCTCTGTTCATCACCTCTAATGGGCACACTCGAGAAAAAAAAAGAGCTGTCCGATGGATGGGCCTATTAAACGGAGAGCAGCTTTTCCCTTTCTAGGGGTTTCATTATCGCACATTTGATGTCTGTCCTCTGGTAGACGGTCAACGAAAAATTAATTTTCAAGTTGCTCCTGTAGCGTCACACTTAGTTCATGGGAAGTCCTGAAGGAATCAGTTTCCCCTTCAAACAGCCTTCTATGGATACAGACGGCACAATATGAATAATGAACCGCGTTACAGTTCAACTGCCAATTATAACATTCATCTGGAGAGCTGCCGAGGAATGCATGACTAATAAATGGCACAAGGCTGTCTTCATTTTTTTCACTATGAAAACTCTAAAATCATGATCAAGATCTTTTCATTGGAACTGGCGGACAATGAGATGGCCTTTATCATTCATGTACCTGTTGCCTTGGCCCAAAGGGGCAGCGGAGAGACTCCAGGGGATTTTGGTGACATGGACCCCATTTCGTCCTCTGTCAAAGGAGGTGATGGATGACTTCGCTTTACGCACTACATCAAAACAAACAAGGAGGTTCTCTTGACTCCTGAGCTTTCAACTCTGCATCAAATCAACGTACCTGTGGACACCAAACAAATTGAGTATCGTCATGTGGGGCGAGTGCATCCAGATTGAACCCGGTATTGTCTTGTTTGATTATTTTTGTCATATGCACTCACTCACTTGCCTGCAGAAAAGCACAATGGCCAACTTTCAATCTACTCCACGCTGCCTGCATGACATATACATTTCTGTATAATACATTCCGCTTTTAAATCAAATCAGCAAAATGTTTATGTAAACACTGAACATTCTACAAATATTAGGCTATCAATCACATCAAATTAATCACAGTTAATCGCATATCAATAATTGCAGCAAAAAGCCCCCAAGATAATTCGAAGACATTATTGTGTCAGACGAGTAAATAATTGAATAAAAATCACACCACATGAAGGGAAATCATGCAATGCTCTCTAATTACATTCATATGGCTGAAGCTATTCTGCTCCACTTATAAAAGCTAATTGCTATATTGATTAATATACTGGCTTTTGCTGTTTTGGTTGTCAGGTTCATTCAATTTATTATTTAATTCAATCATTTGAGTTAGAAAATTCAGTTGGGAATGATGACTAATACTTTAAAAATCAACTCCTCAAATGTAGAATGTGGCACATTCACAAAGTTACAAAAGCCATCAGATTATGTCTATATTATGGTGCATATGAAGAGTTCAGATGCAAAAGCCTCTAAGTGCCATCTGAAATTTTCTTCTAGAATGATAATTTTTATAAAGCTTGTATATTTAGGTTAAGTCATTTCACTTAAATGACAATTAATAGGTCATTTGCATTGCCATTTAAGTGAAATTATTGAACTTAAATATACGAGCCTGATAAAAATGATTATTCTAGAAGAAAATTTTAGATGGCACTTAGAGGCTTTTGCATCTGAACTCTTTATATACACATCAAATTAAATTAAAAACTCAATGCTTCACTAGTAAGATGCAACCAGTGATTATAAAAAAATAAAAAGTACAATATGTACGCTTTCGCATCGATGGGAGATGTTGTTTTCACCATCCAGTAGACTTGTAGTCAAGACCGCCTAAACCGAGACCAAGACACTACCAAGACCAGAGGGTATCGAGACCAAGACAAGACCAAGACCAAGACCAAGACCAAGACAGACCAAGTCAAGACCAAGACCAAGTCGAGACCAAGACCGAGACCAAGTCGAGACCGGAGGAAAAAAAAAAAACAGACTAGTGTTGAAGCTAAGCAATAACTATGAATTCAAGAACAGCAGCATACTAGGGTTCAGCCGCAGTTTACATTCAATACATATTAGACGGTATTACTTCAACTACACAGGCAGAACTATACAGAGACAGACCATGTCATGTGTGTGACTGTGAGCTCACTGTAAATGTTTTTGCAGACTGGGTGAGATCAACTGTGTAGCAATTGCATGACAGCTGTTACTGCACTATTAGAGGATTGAGACTCCTTTAACGTTTGTGTACTGTTGAGGACTGACATGACTGGTACTGACTGGTTCATCTGACAAAACATCAAACACCTCCAACACCATCTTGCTCCTCCAACAACTGTCTAAATAATGAGAAATATGTAACCAATTGAAATTATACTTAATGTGTAGATGAAATTGTAACATCAAATTAAAGATACACAATTATAAACATGGATTAGGCCTAATGTTTAGTCAACACAACGGAGATATGCAGATGATATTTAAAAGACCATTTATTTAGCCTAACACCACCATCTTAAATACAATACTGTAATCAAACAACACACACACACACACACACACACACACACACACACACACACACACACACACACACACACACACACACACACACACACACACACAGAGATATCAAAGACACAAATTCATCTAAGCAAATGCCTGCCTATCTCTGCCGATTTCGGAGTCTCCAAATGAATCCATTCTGCAACTTTTAAATACATAATAAAATGTTTAAAAACGAAATTATAGACTTAAGTGCAGGATCCGAAAGTTGGTCGTTTTGTCGCTATGGTTACACACACACACACACCGTTGGCGGTGTGCTCAAAGTCATCTGTCAGTTGTGCAGTTACCCAAAATCTCCTGAATGAAGTTAAAACCCATCATGTCACTGATATGTGTTTTTTTTAATTCAAGTGATCAAAGTGCTCGTTGCCGCTGCGATCAGTGGCGCGGATAAAGTGTTTTCTCGTGTGGCTCGCGCACACGCCGCACTGTCTTCACTCGGACGCACGCTTCAATCCGTTCTGTTGCGGATAATAATGTTGCATTATCGAACGTTGTGTCGTCGTGGATATTGTAGTATTGTATTGCTAAATCCCCCGACCACTATGTCGGTCTGAGACAGCGAGACCTAGACAAGACCGAGAGGTCCGAGACCAAGACAAGACCAAGACCAAAGACCGTCAAGGCCGTGACAAGACCAAGACCACGTAAAAGTGGTCTCGAGACATACATCACTACCATCCAGAGATGTATAGATATAGATATATATAGATGTATAGAACTGGATTTTAAATTTTAACATTAACTGGAATTTCTCTAGATTTACAAATTTATTACAAAAATCTTACATATTGTACCTTTAATATGTAGGGGGAAAACAATCATACAGCCTCCTGATGAATCACTCTATCTGTGTTTTAGCAGTAACCAGAGCCTTGGGTTGAAAATGATTTAGTAGGAGCTTTTGACCTGATTAATGTGTCCATACTTGCCTCCCTGAGCTAATATGACAGGTCACATATCAAACTGAGGACTGCTTATTCTACCATGAGACAGAGGACTTATGTGTATTTCACACTTTCTTTGAAACAAAATGTTTACAAATGTTTTATTTTCTTGGATCATTTTTGAACAATCACACTGATTTGCATGGATTTGCCACTCCACCGTGCATCTCACATGAAGTATTGACAGCCAGCAGCAAAGAATGCAGTCGTTAAATCCGCCAAGCTGTTCTAAATTCTTATAAAAGGATTATAAGGTCATCACAACTACTTGAAAACAGGCTGCTCGCCCAGATGATTCTTTCATAGATCAAACCATTTTCAACTCTTTTCAGCTGATTAGGGAGATATGGTTGTATAATCCTATGAAGAGACCTCATCCTGTGTTTCAATGCCCCATACAGGGGTTGAAGGGATCCTATTATGATTTTTCAATTTTCCAATTTTAGTTAGTGTGTAATATTGCTATTTGAGCATAAAAAAGATTTGCTAGGTTACAAAGCTCAAAGTCCACTCCAAAGGGAGATATTTTATTTAACAGAATCCACTTTCCAAGAACTATAGAACGAACGGCTAGTTTCGACTACAACACGTTTTTTCCAGGCTTTGTGAAGTCATAATGTTTCTCATTTAAATAATCCCCGCCCACGGAATATGCTAAAAAAGAGGACGAGGCTTGGTTGAGCTGTGTTATGGCGCGTTTCCACCGAGCGGTACGGTACGGTACGGTACGGGTCGGTACCCTTTTATTTGCGTTTCCACTGCCAAAAGTTGAGAATGGTACCAAAAAGCCGAACCGTACCGTACCACTTTTTGGGTACCCTTCCGTTGGGGTACCTAGCACAGTGGTACGGTACTAAAAGGTGGAGCTAGACTCACTGCAGGACGTTGATTGGTTGACAGAGAATCGTCACTTGCGCGTGCTACGAGGGGAATGACAACATAAGAAGCGCCATTTTTTATATACAGTTTAATATAATACTACTGTTACTGTGTCACAAAATGTAATTTTAAGAGTTTTTCAGGCGAGAATGTAGTTGTTTAAAGCTCAAATCTGTGGTTTATTTATAAAGATGATTTGTTTTTCCCCGGTTGTGAGATCCATGCGATCAGCGGGCGCTCGGCGCTCATGTTTCCCGGCTGGGTGAGCCTTTCCTCGGCTAAGTTAGTTCTTCTGACGTTCGCCGATGACTCCGACGGTAGTGGTTAAACATGAGATATAATTCGTCTTGTGTAGACCTAACGGGCGATCTTTGGTCTCGTGAATATATAATTCGTTCCCTGTCAATCGTTTTGGCTGAGGGCTAAGTTTAGTTTCATAGGCTATTTGTATTTAACGTTAACTTTACTGTTGAAATGTTAGACTAGAGCGCAGCATTTGGACATTTGACTGAATTGTTTGCTTTATTTCTTATTGTATAGCTTCTTGTACCTTTTACTTAAACTTTTATATTGGCTATTATTGATAAAACTGAAATTTTACTAAAAGAAATATGGTTTCTTGTCATTTTCTTATTACAAGATTATCACTGATGTTTATTGCAACATTTGTACAAATGCATATATTGCCTGTAATATGTGTAATTTTTTTTATTATTTAAACGAAAAGAGGTAAGGTTAGGGTTGTGTTTTAAATTTCGTTTTGTTATAGAATAACGTATAACGTGCAGTGAATAATCAATATGCGTTGCGCATGAACCACATTTGTGTCCCTATAATGTTTAATTTATTTAAATGAAAACGAAAAGAGGCAGAGTAGTGTTTTATAACATATTTCGTTTTATTGTTGCTTAAAATGAACATACAGAGTAACAGAGATAAGTAGTAGCAGATCGCGAGCTGAGTGACGCTTTTAAGAACGCGCTGTACCATTTGCATGTAGGAGTCGCACATGGCAAGTACAAATTTGCGTACTTAATAATGAGAAAAGCCAAATGTCGGCGCTTGTCTTCTTGTGACAAACATGTCGAGGAGCAAGAACAAGATCTGCTGTCATCCATTGTAGTTTACTATGTTCTTCTTCGCGCGAAAATGACGTCGATCGAAACACCACGCCTATCAAGTAAGGGTACTGTTGGCAGTGGAAACGCTAGCCAGATCATGGTTAACAGACCCGAACCGTACCGTACTGTACCGTACCGTACTGTACTGCTCAGTGGAAACGAGCCATTAGAGAAGAGTCAATGAGACACTGTTTTTTTACCACCCCTTTTCCAAAACTCATTTGTGTGACCTTCCTAAGGCTGATGAGAGTGGTTAAAATGAATTTTAAACACTGTTCCTGAACATTATAACCCTAAATTGTATCTGTGTGCTGCACATTTTTACAAAGAACAGCTTCCAGAACCACAATGCAGGCTACTCACAAAACCTTCTCCTGAAATGAAGCAGTTCCCACTTTGTCGGGACAGTCTGTTGTTTGTGGTTCACAAGTATGTCTTATTTGTAGTTGTGTTTTATATTAACAGTTGCAATTATACGTTTTATGTTGTCGCTACGATGTAAAGGGCAAAGCTTTGCCTCCGCTCACCTGCCAGCCAACATTAGTGTTGATATAGTGTTTACTGTAGCTTTTGTAAGCTCTTGTTTTTGTAAGACTGTTCATTAGCCTACCCCAGGACAAAATTTGTGTTATTTTAACATATAAATTAAGCATTCTGGTGCATTCTGACAAGAAAATAAAAGGAAAAGACAACTTCAAGTAAAAACAGATTTACACAGATTTCATAATTGGATTAAGTTTCTATTCACAAGCTTGCGATTCGATTTCGATTCAATATTGATTAATTTGGAGCCTATCAGACATAAGAAATTTCCTCAAAGAAAGAAACATCTCTTAACTAATGCTGTAAACTATACAGGGAACCACAGTTGTAGTTGTAGGATACTTACATATAAATGTGTTTATAATAATGTTATAATACATTTTAATGACAATTATGTCTCTACTCATGTCTCTTTTCAATTGTTTTATTTATATTAACATTTAAATGGTGGCTGTCATAAAACGGATTTATTCCAACATACATTCAGTATTGAAGAACAGGTTAAGTAAAAATACAATAAAGATGTAGTCAGCTCTCTGATCAGCCTAACAATCTTGCCAATGAACGAAAATAGGGAAACTTTCTATGCATATATAACTCACATATTCTACATCAACTTCATCTACTGATCCTCTTCAGCAGATGAGCGCTTTACTAAAACTGTAATATTATGCAGCATTTCCTCTAGCGCAGTGCCAGTGTGTAGCCTTTTGTGTGCAACAGCCTGACCTTGAGAACATCTGGATGGGCGGCTTGATTAATGTTGCTGTTGTTTCATAGTCGTCCCTTAAATACAGATCACAGATTGATGTTGACCGATTCTGCCTCATTTCTTCTCCCTACTGAATTTATTCAAATGTTAGTATGAGACCCTACAAAACCGTGCACTTTTAGGTCGCTGTTTACATGCTCACCAGTGAAAAATAGTTAATTATTTGACAGCATCTGCAGTAAAAGCACTCTAGATGCTTGTTGCTATTGAATTATTAAAAACAACTACTATAACAACTGAGTGTATTTCTCCTCGGGAGGAGAGCAATTTATACATGTATGAATAGATTTTGTATCAATTAGCAGTGATTAAATCCCACAAATCTTAAACAAATAGCAAAAATAGGACATAAAAACATTATGCGGGGAATAAACAAACTGAGGTACAATAATGAATTAGCTTAAACAATAAAACCTGTGGGCAGAGACGATTTACCTCATTTTTTTGACATTCAGAGGGAACAGCCCTTGTGGATTTTGTCTTTTAGACTTACAAAGGGATTTTGTTTTGCTCATACTTCCAATTTCTGGTGAAAATTTGGAGTGAAATATTTTAGTGAAACAGCTTGAAGTATTCTGATAATGAATGCATATTTCATTTCCATGGCACTTTTATAAAACAAACCACATTAGCAACTTTCCGATTCCTGCTTCGCAAACAGATCATTAACCCGACAGTAATATTTCCTGCGTCTGTTAACGTAATTCTTTTATGTAGCTGTCTAATGATTTGCTTCATAATGTACCACAAACAATACATTTCCTCTAAGTGGTGATTCATGAAGTTTCTATGTAATCATAATTCATAGTCTGACATTATTAAGAGGGTTAAATTGAACTGAAAATTTGCAATTACAAATATGCAACATATGAATGATGCTAATGGAACATATATAAATTCAAAGCCTAAGTCACAATGAGAAAATGGCCTCAGTTTTCCATAATGTCTTCCAAGTTTCATTATGTTACCTGAAGCGAGGGAAAAAGCTACCAGCATGCCTTAGGCTCATTATGAGTAGCCAGATACCACAGAGTTAGTTGAACTTCTACTGTGTGCCGACTGCTTCGACCTTCGTGATCTCATGAGAATGTGACCAACACATTAGACTACACCAGAGAAGTGACCTTTTGCCAGCTGATGGACAGCAACTTCATCAAATCCTTCTAGAGGAATGTGACAACATCCCAAAATTGAAAATTTTAAGGCCTGTTTAGACCAAGGACGATTACTATGATAACCACCAACCACAATATTGTTCTGTTGGTCACACTTTAGATTAGTGTCCAATTCTCACTATATGACTATTGGCTCAATAAACTCCTAATTACTGCTTATTAATAGTTAGTAAGGTGGTTGTTAAGTCTGGTTATTGGGTAGGATTAAGGGATGTACAATATGGTCATGCAGAATAAGGCATCAATATGTGCTTTATAATTACTAATAAAAAGCCAATATCCTAGTAATATGCATGCTAGTAAGCAACTAGTTAATAGTGCGACTTGGACCCTAAAGTGTTACCGTTGTGTTTATTATAATCGTGGGCTGCAGTTTTGTTTTCTGCCACTTTAAACACACAAACTCTTTAAAGCAGGATGGTTTCTGATTCGCTGTTAATGTTTTTTTTTTTTTTTTTTTTTTTTTTTTTCATTCATCAGCTGGAAAAAAAAAATCATTGTGAAAGTTATTCCAACAATATTTTTTCTCTGTGCAAATATCGTTATAGTTGTGGTGTGGACTCTATTCTTTTACATTTAGAACGTTTTTTTTTAAATTATCGTCCTTGGTGTGAAAGGGCCTATAAAGGCTCACTGGCTCAAAGGGATACATTATTGAGATTTTTGTTGTTATTTTGTTCTGGTTTGATACTTATTTAAACTACTTGAAACTATAAAAGTTTTTTTTTTTTTTGGTAATTTAGGGCTGTCAAATTAATTAAATCTGATCAAATTAATTATATAATATGTTGAATAATCAAACTAATACAAGAAAATCACACACACACACAAAAAAAATCATTGTGGCAGATGTATAAACCATCATATAGAGATTACAAAAAGTGACTTTAGAAGTGAATGTATTGTTTGATTGATTTATATTTATGAACATACGCCTATGACTGGCCTATAGTCAATGGCAATCATATTATTTTTACTTTTTTGTGTGTCTTACACAATTAGGTCTGCCTTTGGTTGCTTTTAAGACACCATGTCAAGTTCAAGGTAGTCGCTCAGTGGCAACTAAAATGCAGTTACAGGCCTTTGTAATTCATCTGCTGTGATAGAACAAAACCTCTAAAAAAAGAAAGAAATATTTCTGAAGACTGTGGCTCCAGTTCCTATAGTTCCTGAGAAATGTGACTCAACTTATCAATTTTCTTCCAACTTGGCCACTCTCAAAGCTCGTCTCACCCTGCACACCAACAAAGAGGAACACGCATCAATAAATCATTGTTGTCATCTCTCCTCTGATGGCTCCTCTGTGTCATAGGTGCAAAGTCAAGATATTGTTCACATCGATTCAATAACTTGAAAGCAAATATAAGGCCCGACACAATCGGCCCAATGGAGGCATCCGGTCAGCTGGTGAAGGTTTTTGCACGTTACTGTCTTTCCTCGTGGCAAAGTAATATAATTAAATGAAATACATTGTTTCATATGCATTTCCTCGTTATTTCATCTGACTCCATAAATGAAAAGGTTTTAATGATATCTGTGCATCATTAAATGTGAGCGAATGTTTGACTATTCTTTTTGACTGTTTACTGAAAATAATGTCAGAGTCAGAATAAAATCAAATGTTTACAATTTATTATGTCAGGTAAATGTATCATGCCAATTTCATAATCAGTTCAAATATAATCAATACAAAACATCAAATGCTCTGAAATAAAGAGAAAAGATGCAAACCTGACATTAGAAAGTACATGATGCTGAGTCTCGGCCACTCTCAGCATCAAGGGCTGATCTGAGTTACAGAATCGCCCTGAGCCTCTTGTTGCATTTCATTATATAGACAGAAACTTCTTTTCACATGGAAACATTTGCTAACAATGGGAACTTGCATTCAGAGTTTACACCTTTCGAGAGCAGGAGGCCATTTGCCTGGAAGACGCACCCTCCTTTGTGTGCAAGTTATCTCTAAACTCTTTGTTTTACTTCTTTGGGAATGAGATCTTTGTACCAGTCGCACTGAGACATTTCAAATGATACCAAACATGTGTAACACTGTATGATAATTATTCACATAGATTCTTGGGTGAATTTTGGTGATCTCAGCATGAGGGAGAAGGAATGGGGGAAGAGGGAAAGAAATGTAGGTTAGGATGATTCTGAGGTGAGACTTACGTCTCGGATGGTGCACAAGAGTGAGTTCAAATGTTAATTTCCTTTGCTCTCTCAGAGAGTTGCCCTCTCTTCCAGTTCTACCAGAAAGACTCGGGAGAATAAATACTGTGACAATTATACATTTATTAACAGCCCAGCAAGCAATAAAGTTATTTGGCGTAGGCCCCGTCCATAGCTCGCAATCCGAGGGTCCGGACTCAGCCAGGGGTGCAGCCGACCCCCTGTGAGGTATGGGAAGGGACCATCCTGGTGGTGGGGAGGATGGAGGGAAGGATCCGTCTTGGAGGTGGTGGGGAGGATGGAGGTTAATGGAAGCGTCAGCATCTGTGAACTCAAACGTGTGTAAGTACCAATCTTTTATACCACGAGTATTAGAATATGATAGGATAGATGAGAAGGTAAAGTGACGTAACAATTGAGTCTTCCCAGCAGAACTTATGCTAAAGCTTTCATTTCTTCCAGTTTCTCCAGTCTTACACAAACATGAAACATGCTCAAGTACATCTGAGAAAATCTTAAAGGGATTGTTCACCCCAAAATGAAAATTTTGTCATCATTTACACACCCTCATGTTGTTCCAAACATTTGTTGCTTGCTTTCAGGGAACACAAAAGAAAAGGTTCAGAATAATACAATGGTCATGTTTTTCAATGCAATTACAGTGAATAGTAATTGAAGCTTTCAAGCTTCAAAAAAGGCAAAAGCACTATAAAAGTATCATAATATTATCATAAAAGTAGCCCAAATACTTGTGTGCTATGTTCAAAGTCTTCTCAAAATATAGCTTTGTGCGACAAAAAATAACCACATTTTTGTTATATTGAAGTTTAGTTATTCACTATTAATATCCCTCTCCACAAACTGTTGCAACTGGATCATTGAGTCCGTGAGTTGAACTCGACAACCAGGGGTGGGTTTCCCGAAAGCATCGTTGGCCAACTATGGTCGCAAGTTCCGTCGTTACCAATAGAGTTCAATGGACATTGCGATGAACTTGCGACCATAGTTGGCCAACGATGCTTTCGGGAAACGCACCCCAGATCAGTCTGATCCGTAAACAAATCATTCAGACTGTTTTTGTGAGCAGGATCAGCTAATTCATTGAAAAGATCTGATTCAAAATCAAGATGTGTTCACAAATTGCTACTTCTCTCATGAACTCTCACCAAGTAGAGCTAGATTTCAAGATTTTTGTAAATAATATATGCAAGTCATATGAACCAATTTAAAGAATACTTACATGTAGCTTTAGCATCCTTTTTGAACTCAAAAGCCCCATTTACTGTATAAGCATTGACAATTCTCTTGCAATGGTCTCCTTTTGTGTTCTGCAAAAGAAAGAAAGTCATATGTCAAAAATGAGGGTGAGTAAACAATGAATGATTTTTATTTTGGGGGGTGAACCAATTTTTAAGATGCATTCTAATGCCTTCCTCTTAGTCGACCACTTGCCTAAGTGGGTTGTTTTGTGTAATGCAGGTCATAGGTTGGGATGTGTGAAAGCACTGGGTAATTGCTGTAGCTACCTCAGTCTTTTCACCATCAAGGCTAAAGAGATACCCTCAGATGGGAGACACATAATAGACAAGGTTCATCAAAAATATATTGTTTTGTGTTCTGAAGATGAACGAAGGTCTTATGGGTTTGGAACGACATGACGGTGAGTAATTAATAACAGAATCATACGTTTTGGAGCAACTAACCCTTTAAATAATGTGTCGCTAAACTACAGTACTCACATAGGCCTCAGTCCAAGAAGAAATACTACCTTTGCTAAACAACAGATTGATGGCTTTCAAACACCCCCAGAGAATGTTCTCAGCAGACTCTCAGACTTTTCCATCTCTTCAAACTTCCCCAAAACTAGAACATTTTGTGCCATGTACTTTTTACATGTTTCCCCAAATTTCCCAACACGCTAATTATGATGAAACACATTTCTTTTTTCACATTCACAAAACACTTGACAGGAAATGTTTCTGCTTTTCGTATTCAGAATAATTGCTCCAGTCTACTGATGAAGAAAAATAGGACTGACAGTATGCGTCTGCATGTAGATGGAGATGAAGAAAAGGCTTTAGCGTTACCATCGCCAACAGGCAAGCAGCAACAGTTTCACATTGAATTTCATGAGCTTGTGAGGTCGCACGGTCAAGGTCATTGATAATTCAGAGTTAATTGCAGTTGAGACGAGATATTAACATGGTAAATTGCTTTTATTAATGATGTGGAAATCAAAATGTGAGATGTTTCTTTCCATTCACAGCTCTCTGCACTAATAGGTCACAGATAAACATATACTGCATAGCCGTGGTCTCTTTGTCACTTGCAAGGTGAAGTTTAGGTCCTAAGAAATATTATTGATGAGCCGCTGATATCCTTTTTCACACGATAAAAAAGATAGGAAGGCATTCAGCCACAGCTTTCACTCTGTCTGCACCGGATACAAGCGGTGCAGCGCAGCGTGACATGTCAAAACAAAACTGCTCCAATTATATTCAATGAAGCTGTCGACACTGGACGCACCCATTTCTTTCTCTAGTGCACAGTCACTTTATTTTCCCTGCTCAAGCTAGGGGAAAAATTGACAAATATCATGCATCAATTAATTGCTATGTATTTTTTTAACCATATGTATATGCTATTGTTGCAATGTTAACAATTAAAATAATTATTATACAATTTTTATAAATAAATGAATAGTTATGGTGAACATGCTGACACTATGCAGCTTTGGCGCTATACAGCCTCAAGCTGTTGCAGCACCATGAAAACTCATTTTTAAAATGAATTACACTTAAAAATAAATGTGCCAATTGGAACCAAAAAGGAGTTTACAGTCTGATGCATCTTTTAGTTCTACAAAGATTTTTTTTTTATCCTCAAGTTTTACAGATAGCCATATATAGCCACAGACAAGTGCTCTGATCGAAGAACATACTGTACTGTATGTACAATGACATCAAAAGAATCTCCAAGAAAACCACAACAGCAATGCAGGAACCCTATAAAGTGACACCACTGAGAACCACTGAAGAAATAGTATTATTTTAAGAGCATACAATATCTGCTTTCAAGGGCTTTGAAACTGATGGATGAGAAACCGAGGACAGCATGACAATATTTTCAAAGAAATGCACACTATTGTTTGGACAAAAGTCCATATGTATATGGGATAATTATGTTTTGCAGACTCCCAAGGCTATAAATTATCATCTGTGAATGTTTTTTCTTACCATTACCAAGAATAAATGTAAATTTCAGTCAGTGAAGTGAAAGGGCATCACCCAATGACCTGTTTAATAGGCGCTAGATAATAACCAGGGTCATGTTCCATTCATTAATATTTTAGTAAATCTAATGGCCTCTCATATCACATATCTCATCAAGATCTGTTCTTCACAGAGCCCTGGCTCAGGCACTTCTACAAACATCTAGGCTATGTATTAATTGTAGATTAATTGCTGGATAATCTCAGTCATTCTTTTAACTAGAAGCCAGCACGACAGGTTTTAGAATTAGATAATGCTATTAATTGGAAGTGTTATGCATTATGACGCACATCAATGCATGCAGCAAAATAAATACCTGGAACAAAACAAGTGAACTCGATAGATCCTTATCTGATCACTTTGAAAAGGAAGTCTGATATTTTTCAATGAATGAGTCAGACCAAAGCCCATGAAACTTTAACAGCCAAACATTCTACTGTTACTTTGGAATGACAAGTGAAACCATTTAACAAATAAATCACATCATTTATTGAGCGTTTACTCACAGACCCTAGCAATAACATGCAACAATGTATTAAATTACATCAGACGGGGTAATGCATGTTTTTTAGCAGTATAATATATGCAAAGCACATGCAATAATAATGTGTTGCACGCTTTTTCTTATAGCCCGCACTGCACCAATCTAGCAAAAGAGCACAGCCTGTTTTACAGCCTTCTGTTCCCCAGGTGCTGTGTTTCATTGCACAGCCTTTGTATAATAAATGATCGTCTTGTGCTTGTAAAGTTTGTTTTTATCAGAACCAAATGATCTAATTACCAACACACTCCAAGTATATAAATACCTTCATTTGAAAACAGTAAACAAGGAAGCCAGGAGCATACGACAAAATCTCATAAACGAGCCACTTTATCAAAAAGCTGCATAAAATCAATATATTTTATAAGCTATGGGATAAGCAAGTTAAAAAAAATTGCATCATTTATATCTGTAAAAACGGCCTAATTCCTGCTATTCTCAACCTTATGTGTCATTTCTAACTTCACTAAACGGAATTGCAAAATTAATGAACACCACCCCCATCTACCATTGGTCAGACACACAGATAACCCGCCCCAAAACATGGTTTCTTTAATGCCCAGCAGTTATCTACATACAATGTATTATTTGTTAGTAATTTAATATAATATATATTACTATTTTAAGCATACTAAGATAGGGATAGTATAAAGTAGTTTCACATTTGAAAGACGTCACACACACACACACACACACACACACACACACACACACACACACACACACACACACACACACACACACACACACACACACACACACACACACACACACACACACACACACACACACACACACACACACACACACACACACACAAACACCTTCATGTTCTGTTGTAATTATTTTAATGTTTAGGTCCCAGAGGTCTCAGTGATGTATGTGGAAACATAATAAAAGTAATAGCAAAATGAAACTCTTATTCTCCCCACAGATATATAATAAGTTCCTCTGACCTAAACAAAACCCAGGAGACTGTATTACTGATACTGTATTAAAGCTATATCCCTCTGTTTTACTACAAAATAGGTACGTATACTATCCTTCATAAATAACTTTATCTTATTGTATTTTTCCACACTGACACATTTAAAATCAAAATAGACAACAAGCAGAAGCGTATACCTGATTGCCTGATGAAAACACTGCATATATAGGACTCAATGTTTTATATCCTGGGATCTTTGAAACACCAAACATACCTAAGTTATATAACATTTTTATGGAGAATATGTTTTATAATGTATAATGACAAATGTATTATCATTTCTCATAAGATTAGGAAAAGTCGTGGCCTTAGGGACCCCATACAGAACATAAGGATTAATGTATAGGTGTTAGCATGTGACATCTGTATAATGATAAACAGCTAAGCTGGGAAATAGGTACAGCTAGTTAACATTCAACTCGCATAACTTTGGTGTTAAGTTTTAAACTGAAGGGCAGATGAGAGGATGGATATGCAACCTTACATTTTAGCTTCCATCCAATCAGACGTCATAAATCAGACGTAGTGTCCTTGTTTGCTGCAAGGAACCTCATTGACCTCAAACAGGGCAAACATTATTTAGAGTGTTGTGGAATAATGAAAATTTAATCGTTCATTATCCATTTGGCTAATGTCACGGAATGTGCACAAGGATATTTCTAATCCTCGCCCACTCATTTCATGACAAATGATCTGTGACAAAACAGACAGAATTTAGGGGGTCTATTATGGCTTGTGCTTATGAATAAAGCTGTCTTAACAGAGCTCAGACAGCTGCTTCGCCATTTGAATAAGACACGTTTTTGCCTGAAACAAAAGAGCTTGGTGATTCTGGAACAGTTTCGAATAAACTCCCCAAGATATTAATCAGCGTGACAGAATCACCTTTGCACCATTAAATCTACTTAATCATAAGCAGGATTAATGATCATTACTGTTATCATTATCAGCATCATCATGTTTAAGGAGCCAATGTCAACATTTGAGAGCAGAGCCAACAATATGACTTCTCAACGCAAGCAACGTTTTATTTCTGAGCCAGTAAAACCGTAAAGGGGCTCATTTCCCATAATCCTCTGAACAAACATCATATTTCTGTCTGTGTGTAACCTGTGATCAAATGTCGTATTTGGCAATGAGGGGGTCTTTGGAATGTTTGGATACGTGGTCTTGAATCCCAAGAGGAAATCATCGCGGAGAATGTTACATCTTCAGTTTACCTCCTGTCTGAAATCCCAACCGCGCTGGAACGTTTTCGGATTTTCTAACCACAACAGAAGAGCAAACACAAGGTTTTCCTTGAGTAAAAATACTCAACATATATCAATCAACGAAGTTCTCCCTCCTTCAAATTAACTTAACTTTTATGGACATCAATCAATCTTAAATCATAACCTGCAGTGGGGGTGTATTATATAAAATTTGGATAAAAGAGCAGGGAAAATATACAACACTGCAGCCTAAAGCAGTCCGTGGGGACAAACAGGTTTGTATATCACTGATTCACAGCCATAGACATTTCAAAAAGAGAGGAGAAATGGCTGCCTGTGTGGAGGTTATCAAAGTCCTTTCATGTGCCTGTTAAATAATGAATACATGCTGATACTTAATCTGTCACCTCTCAAAGATCCATTATTCATAAGTACAAACACTGTCTGAGAGAAATACCCACCTGCAAGGCTAGGATAAAACTGAATGACAAATACTATTCCTCATTTTATGAGCACTCACACCTAAAACCACATTCACATTTTTAAGAAGGGCTTTGTCTAATTTTATTAGTACTGCATAATGGCATGCGGATAGATAAATATTATTAATCCCCTTCTTCTAAAGACCTCATTTTGATATGAGCGTGGTTCTGCAAAAAGCATTTCTCCAACACAGACAAAGAACTTAATTCTCAGCATAACGAGCAAAACAGTCCTCACCTTTCACCATGAAAACGGAAGTCTGTCGATCATGCACATAATAAATCTTGCACAATATTGTGTTTTAATAAGTGCAGGCTTGTGGAACTGTGTCTGGCCAGCAGGTCATCTCTTTGTTCTTCAGGTGCCCCCAGAGGCCGAAATGTGATGCTAACCTGAGGGTCAGTCTCCTAGGAGGAGTTTGAAAAGAGTTGATTGAGAAAGGAGAGTGTCGGTCGGAACAACCGAACAAGCAGGGCAAGGGTTATTTCGTGGAGGCAGAGAGAGAGAGAGAGAGAGAGAGAGAGAGAGAGAGAGAGAGAGAGAGAGAGAGAGAGAGAGAGAGAGAGAGAGAGAGAGAGAGAGAGAGAGAGAGAGAGAGAGAGAGAGAGAGAGAGAGAGAGAGAGAGAGAGAGAGAGAGAGAGAGAGAGAGAGAGAGAGAGAGAGAAAGCAGAGAACCAAAGTTTATCGAGAGAGTCTCTCAGCTCCTGCAAAGGGATTTGGACGTCTCAGTGCATAAACGAAGCTATTAGCTCTCTCATTCACAAAGGGTTTGTAAATGTTTGTGCCCTTTCTGCAAAATGTTGCCTGTTAGAATGTGGAGATTATTGCATTTCTTATAGTAATATAAAAGTCTTGTCATATTCCATAGCATTTTAAAGGGATATTTCACCTAAAAATCAAGCATAGCGTCAGTTTTGGCAGGTCACGTTAGTCAAGCTCGCATCAGATCCATGTCTACCTATAAGAATACAACGCCTTTCACTGTATACATATATAAGCTCCTTCAGTATTATCTATCGTGTTTCTCAGGAGCGAATTACCCTCCTCCTTCCCCAGTTCCTCCTCTCGTCAGTCAGGATTTGGTATTCTGATTCTCCCTGAATCAGACTAAAATTCTCTAATTATGTCGTACATTAAAATTAATTAATGCAATACATTAATGTTGGCTCTGTTCTGTTTACCCTAAGGGGGGTTATTGCTGCTCTCCCTGCTCTTATCCATGCTAGACTGCATGTATGCGCAGGGAGTTCTCGCCCAGAACAGAACCATACCGCCAATCCAAACTGTATGCTAACTGTCAATCGTATTCGACGATAGTGTTCGGTAGAAATGAAAATTTATTCAACCTCATGTTATTCCAAACCTGTATGACTTTCTTCTGTGGAACACAAATGAAGATTTTTTCAGTCAGACAGGTCCAATTACATGGTAGGGGGGAAAAAACCTGAACACCCCACAGAAGAAGTCATACAGGTTTAAAACAACATGAAGGTGAGTAAATAATGACACAGTTTTCATTTTTGGGTGAACTTTTCTCCTTTAATCAACTATCACTTCAGGATGCCACCGTCCTCCTGCAGGTTAACAGTGTAAAACTGTTAAACTGCAAAAAAGGAAAGGTTTACCATAATGCAAGAATGTTAAAATGTAACACTACTAAAATGTTTCAAACAGTTTTAAAGAAATTGCTGAGAAAAGTCATTTAAAATAAATTAATTAATAAAGCCAGCATGATGCATTGAGATTGAGGCCTCTCATTAACAACCACATTGTAGCTGTTATGTACACTGGATCATTAAAGTGTGGATATGGAGCAGTGACACATACTGCACAATGCATACTGGGAACTTGCAAGTAATAGGACTAGTTCCCAGACAACATCTATGGTTTGTTATTGGGATTATTAGAATGCTTCACATTTTATAGTATGTGTGTATAATACACGCTGAAAACATGGATCTCTGCTTAAGATTCAAATATCAGTGTCAACTTCTCTCAAACGGTCTTGAAAATACAAACATTGTAATGTATGTTAATCTAAATAGCTGAGTAAATTTGCTGGTTGAACACCTTTGTACCTTATCTACCCCATAAGTAGCTTTTTGAGGGTGCTGTTCTTGCCAAGTTGTTGCACCCTTAAAGATAGGCTATGTTATTTCTTAATGCATTTTGTGAAACTAACTCCTAAAAGATCATACAGTAATCACCACACTGTTTGTTGCTTAGTCTTAAATAAAGATAAAGACTATCTAAATAGTAAAGTTTATGTCTTGCTCTCCTGTTTACATATCCATGACATTATCTTCTCTATTTACCCACTATGAGTTCAATTCTAAAAGCCCAAGCAGTTTTTAGAGTATTGATTTACTGTGAAAACCCGAACGACTCCAGCAAGTACAGCCCTCCTCCACACTCGGCTTGAGTTAGACTGCTACCATGATGTTCCATTAACATGTATCGACCAATGAATTAAAATATCACAACTCCAATCTACACAGCCTTAAGCGGACGCTGTCGGTATAACGGTAAAAACGCACAAATGCCGAATCAATAAGAAATAAACTCATGCATAGCAATGTGACTTCACAGCTGAACTTTTTTGACAGCATTTCACAACATGCTCCACAATGCGTATACATGCATGTCAGTCAGTGTGATTAATTTGTTTACTGCACTGAGGGTCATAAGTGACACTCATGCTGCGGCTCAGAGATTTTAATGTAAAGCTCGATATTATAAGCCTGCAGGCATGGAAAACTTGCTGCTTTGACTTTACTTGTGTCACAGGCAGCATGTCAGATTTGGTTGTGCTGCAGGGTGAGATGTGGGCCGGCGTGAGACTGCTGACATAACAATCCCAGTACCGGCAACACATGACAGGTGGCTCTCGCCACTGTGCTTGTGCATATATCACAGGGAAAAAAAGAACCCTGTCATCATCACTGAACAGTTGTGGAGCATGCTAGCTTGCAGTATTTGGACTTGCTGTTCTGAGTGCTGAACGTCGAGAAAATGCATTTCATCAGATGTTTCATACATTTAAAAAAAAAATGCAGCTGACCTTATTTGTGTTACTTGTTTACTTGTTTATGGTCAGATTCCAACCAGTTCTTCTAACCTGTTCTCACTCTCAAGGCTTCAAATAGTGTCACTTGTGCAAGAACACTAAAAGTTTCTGTTACAGTTCTTATAATGGATGACAAAACCCTGGCAAGAATTTTTTTTTTTTTTTTTTTTTTGGTCAATAAAAAAATTAATAATAATAAAAAATACTACAACAACAACACAAACTCATGATATCTTGATAATTTTGCTGGAGAAGAAAATGTGCCCACGATTAAATTGTACATGTTTATTTCTGAACAATGATGCTTATATTTATAAAAACATAAATAATACAAAATACATAAATAAATAAATATAGCTGCAAGCAGCAATTAAGGGGCTGAGCAAGCACCACAGAGGCAGAATCATGAGCTAAAAATTAAGGGAGCATCAGACCAACTGCAAAAAAATAGTACATTTGGAGACAATTTTAAGCTAAATCGTTGAAAGCCCATAAATACAATTACTTGTAATGTCACATAATTGCTTATTACTTTAGACCAATACGTGGCACTGCCACCAAATTGATCTGGTGTGGTCAGTGTTGAGTGATTATTACACACAAAGTTTGGTGTCAAAATGTCAAATTGTGCCAGAGATACAGCCTCAGATGCAGTTTGACATTATGCCATCAAATTCCTTGATGGTATACGAAAAAGGTTTTGTCAGTCGACACTTAAACCATTATTTTCCGACATGGGCTTAAGACGACCTGACTCGAATTTCAAGTACAAATTTAAAGAAAATCAAAATGGCAGACAGGAAATTGAAAAAGTAGAGTTTTAAAGAATGGCGGACAGGAAGTTCGGCCAACTATGGCAAAATTGGTATCTATATTTTTGGCATTGACCCAAGGAATCTATTGAGACCAGTTTCATTATAATAAGCATGCTGCACCGAATCTAAAGAGACTGGTCTCGTGACTTTTGGTCAAACTGTTCAAAATTTATAAGCAAAAAACATATTTTTATATCTTGTAACCACTAGGTAGCACTGTGCTGAAACTGTGCAGGTAACCTCAGGCCGTGGTTGTCATAACACACATCAATTTGGTAAGAATATGCTTAAGCGTTGCAGAGATATAGCCTTATGTCCATTTGACGTGCTCTTCGTTAAATTCATTCACACGTTATTCGAGAACAGTTTGATGAATCAACTTGAATTGATTTTTGTGGGCATGGTCTGAAGTTGATCTTATTAAATTTTCACAGAAATTGGAGAGACGGTTTAGGAGGAGTTCGAAAAAGTAGGTTTTTAAATAAAAAACATTTGATATCCAAAAGGCGGACAGGAAGCTCAGCCGACTATGGTACAATTGGTATCTATGTTCTCGGTATGACTCAGAGAATCTCATCAAGACCAGATTAATTAAAATAGGCAAAACTAATCAAAAGCTATTCAAATTTTTTAAAATGTCGTTATAATTATTGACCACAAGGTGGTGCTACCCCAAAATGCTTGTAAAATATAGCATTTTATGCCAAAATTCAAAATGGCCGACGCCCAAAATGGCCACCTTGGAAAAATTTGAGATTGTTCAGCATGCCGTACTGAATCTAAAGACTAGTTTCATGATTTTTGGTCAAACTGTAAAATTATAATTTTTTCATATCTCCTGACCACTAGGTGGTGCAGTGGCAAAATATTGCACGTACCCTGAACCATATATATCATATAATAAAGGCTAGATGTCTCGTGCGCGCTGCTGGCCAATGGAGGTCGACATCCGCATGTGGCGGTCATCTTGCCACAGGCAGCTCGCTCACTCGTAACATTGTGTTTTAATGCTGCATGTACTTTTTAAATAAACATAACTTGCTCAATTTTCTACCGATTTTCAAACGGTTTGGTTTGTTATAAACGTCAGAGATGTAGTTATGACACTGCATACATATGAATAATTATAACCAATAACCGGAATTATAGCCACGTTAATAACGTTTGTAAGAAACCAAACCGTTTGTAAATCCGTCAAGATTTCAGCGAGATAGGAGTATTTGTGTTCGTGCTGATCACTCACCTTACATCAAGTACCACAGAAAGCCGCCAGAAAGCCTGCCTGTGACAAGATGGCCGCCGGTGATGCCGTTCGAGACCCCGCCGTAAGACATCTAGCCTTATATGGATATCTATGCCCTGAACTGTCCTTGAAAAAATGTGACACTTAAGCAGAGCACAAGTACAGAAATTCAAGATTAAAACAGTAACCTAAAGCTACAAACTAATAAATGTCCATGACCTCAAATTGAAAATTCCATCTCATCTTTTCATCACTCTTTTTCAGATTCATGAGTAGCTAATTAAATGCATAGAAAATGTTTTTAACCTTTATAATTCCGCTTACTTTGGAAATCTAAGATAGGAATTAAAAGCATGGACACATTTTACAATATAAAATTATTATAATGTTGACAGAAATTCATCTCACAGTGCAAAAATGTTGATCCGCTCATCAGCAAGATTTCACTTCAAAAGCACTGGAGTTACTGGCTACATTAGTGCTAAACACTCACAGTATCTGACGCCTTTGGAGTGACAACTTGCTAGTTATTCACAATTCTGAGATGTCCAACTCATTTCTGCTACTCTAATAATGCATTATATATTTGTTTAGTGAGGCAAAATATTTTTAGCTATTAAAAATGAATAAAGAGCTGCTTAAATGCAAACATGGTGATGGTAGACAAGATTAAGTGCTTCTCAGTGGGAGGTAATAGTGAATGTATTCACTCACTCAAAAGGGCAAATTATTGCTGAAACAACTGCTCATTTATCTGTGTGCCCCCCACCGGGACACAATTTCTGCATCACAGTAACCATGTGCATAAAGTTATGGAGAGAAAAAAATGGAAGACGGCTGCATAATAGTGGTAATGTAGAACATAAATTTAGCCCCATGATTCTGCGGCATTAATGAGCGTTTATGCGTGCCATATTTTCCATGTGCACACATGCAGAAAGCTCTTCAATATGGCAAACATTTGCTGCTCTTAAAGCATGTTGCACCCTCCAAACACTTGGCAATAAAAACATATTAAAATTATTTTAGAGTCAAAGAGGCTCTCCGCTACATAACAAGAATCATTTTCAACTTAATGAGCTTGCAAAAAGTCAGGGAAACGTTTGCAAGCTGTAAACGCAAGCTGTTTTCAACCTAGAAGCTAAGAAACAAAGCAGCATAAAGTCCAGACCTGCCAAAACAAAAGGGTGGAATGAAACCCCATTATGTCCCAATTAAACTAATAAGGATCACAAAGTATTTCTAAAGGACAGGTTCATCAAAAAAAGAAGAGAGATAAATCTGTCGTTATTCGACTGCACCGAATCTCTGAGCTGAACAGTTTGTGAACGATTCATGCAGATCGATTATGAGAACACAACCAACTACTGTAATTCATTAAAAATATATGACTCAAGAGAATGATTCACTACGGAATATGACATTGTTTAGTCACTCATGAACATAGAAAATCTAGGGTGGATGTTTCTCACACAAAGCTATTCTATGGCTTCAGAAGAGTCATAAGGATGTCTTGTTAAAGGGTGAGTTCACCCAAAGATGAAAATTCTGTCAGTAATTACTCACCCTCATGTTATTCCAACCCCGTAAGACCTTCGTTCATCTTCGGAACACAAATTAAGATATTTTTTATGAAATCTGAGAGCTGGCTCACTCATTCATACACTCAAAAAAATGATTTTAGCTCTTTGTTCAATTTCATTAATTAAAATGAGCATATACGACACAACCCTTCATAGAAATGATTCCAGCTTAATTTCATTAAATGTAATCAATGTAATTTTTTTAAAATTTGGTTTACCAAATTTTTTTTAATTGAGTCAACATGAATATTTTTCGTTCGTCTTAACCGGATGTCACTCAAAAAATGAATTTTGGCCTCTTATTAAAATAATTAATTAAAATAAGCAAAAGTAACACGATTGTTTAATATTGTCACAACTTAATTTAATTGTGTTCAATCAACTTAATTCATTTGTGTGAAAACTACATGAATCATTGTTGTTGACATCTAACTGGGCAGTGGATCTGTAGTTCCCAGCATGCTTTGCAAGGGACTGCATTAAGAGGGTCAATTTAGGGAAAAAGTGTTATTTTATGTGTTTTTCAGTAAATGGAAAGATGTTGTTAGTTAATGTTAGTGTTTAATGTTCAGTTATGTTAGAAACTTAGAGGACTTTCTGTAATGTTTTTGAATTTTGTGGTTACCATTATGCAGAAGAGTGGCGACTGTGTTTAGGCTGTGGGCTCAGTATTACGCTATATGTGCATTAAACCTCATGTTCAGACTGTGGGCACTCAGTATACACTATGTGTAAACCTCACTCGCAGACCTGCACAAGTACTATTATATTACTATGTAAAAAATGGTTTCAATTAAATTGAACACTAGTGACCGTATTCAAATTAACTAAAATTATAATGTTGGTGATTTAAGGCAGGACAAAAACTAAATATAGTTAACCTGACAAAACTTTATCTAGCAGGAATGACTAAATTAATTTAAATTCATACAACAAGATTACAACAAATTATTTCAAACTAATTCGATTTTGTTGGAAAAATGTAATTCAATTTCGTGGAAAACCTTTCCTTAATTTAATTAAGTTCGTTCAACAGATTATTTTTTGAGTGTAGGCTGCTAAGTAATTGATATCATCCCAGCCCAGAAAGTTAGTAAAGACATCATTAAAATAGTCCAAGTCACTACAGTTGCTCAACCTTAACCTTACATTCTGACGTACAACCCAGAAGCGCTGCGCTGCTACACTACCTGAACTCACTCAGAGGTCCACACGGAAGAAAATGAATAGTTGAATAAAGTCGTTATTTTTTTTTGGGGGGGGGGGGGTTTGCACACAAAAAGTATTCTCGTCACTTGATAAACTTAAGGTTGAGCCACTGTAGTCACTTGGACTATTTTAATGATGTCTTTACTAACTTTTCTGGGCTGGCATGCAGATGAAATAACATAGAAGATGAAGGAGTGAGCAGCTCTCAGATTTCATCAAAAATATCTTAATTGTCTCCGAAGATGAACAAAAGTCTTACGGGGTTGGAACAACATGAGGGTGAATAATTACTGACAGAATTTTAATTTTTGGGTGAACTAACCCTTTAATGCTAGAAAAAGTATACAAGTTGAATGATGAATAAAAATTGCATTGAAAATGACTTAATATGCAAAATTCACTTTTATATTGTTTTTGAGCCTATTGTGTGTCCGCAGTGTAAAATCAATCCATTCCATTTGTTACTTTCCATAAGTCTGAAACAGTTGCTGCGTCTCAATTCGTATATAATCCGTCCTAAATACTATTCGAAATAAAATGAGTGTGTTCCAAATCGTAGTATGTGAAATGAGTATTCCAAAGATACCCAGGTGGTCTACTTTTCTGGTGTCGACAAATCGGGTCCCTCGCTCGAATCAGGTCTCTATCAAATATCAGTTAATGATTATACTAAGTACATACAAATTATATTAATTTAAATATGTATAGGTTACTAGCCTAGTGCATTTTTTTTCACTTAAATAAACTGTTCATAATTAAGTAATAATTAAGTGAATAATGAACATCATTACATTATTTTTATAACTGAAATACAGTGCTATGCATAAGTTTAGACACCCATACTAAAGTTGACTAAAAGAGGAATAAAAAATAATCTTTTGGAAACTGAACTTAATGCCTTAATTTAAAAAATTAGGAAAAATCCAACCTTTAAGGACACCAATTTTCTTTGTGAATGATAATGTATCGTAAATAAAGAAATGTTCTTCCTTAAAATACAGGTGCATAAGTTTGGACACCCCTATGTTAAATTCCCATAGAGGCAGGCAGATTTTTTATTTTTAAAGGCCAGTTACTTCATGGATCCAGGATACTATGCATCCTGATAAAGTTCCCTTGGCCTTTGGAATTAAAATAGCTGCAACTCATCACATAGCCTTCACCATACCTGGAGATTGGCATGGTTTTATTTCAGTTAGCCTAATAGCTAGTTTGATTTGCATTGAGAGATGATCTTATGGAAAGTACTCCATGCCAATCTCTAGGTATGGTGAGGCTATGTGATGATGTGGGGCTATTTTAATTCCAAAGGCCAAAGGAATTTAACATAGGGGTGCCCAGACTTATGCACCCTGTATTTTAAGGAAGAACATTTCTTTATTTACGATACATTATTCATTCACAAAGAAAATTGGTGTCCTTAAAGGTTGGATTTTTCCTAATTTTTTTAATTAAGGCATTAAGTTCAGTTTCCAAAAGATGATTTTTTATTCCTCTTTTTAGTCAACTTTAGCATGGGTGTCTAAACTTATGCATAGCACTGTATTTGGACATTTAACATGTAAGTACATTAAAATGATTGCGAATACATGTAGATGTAAATGCATGTATTATCTTATGCATTTACATAAGATGTGCAAATGTGTGTATAAACTATAAGCTATCAGGCTAATCGGGTATCTGTATACTTTTCTAATACAGACATTAATAGTCATTATAATATAGTTCAAACAGCATTTATAACAGGATTTTGTAGGAATGGTAATTAGGCGCTAAAGAGAGTGCCTATTAAAAGTAATTTGAACCAATGGGATCACTTGGGGTCCTTACAGAGACTCGATTTCGATGAGGGCCTGATTTGTCTGTCACTACTCAATATGCTAATATTGCACAAAACCTATTGCGCGTTGGACGAGGATTCGATGAGAACTACAAATACGTATAAAAAAATATAAAAAAACTTCAAACATGGCGAATGTGCGAGACCAACGGTTAAACAGAGCGGTTTAGATAAAGGGATTTGAGTTATTAATAATATCTAACCTGACAAAAAAATTATAATTTTATGTTATCCACATTGTATTTCATCTGCAACAGCATTGTGAATTTTTATAAAGATGTGTTTGGTCACTAACTTTTAAATGCATCATATGCAAATAAACATGAGGAGAATTCTCCGCATGAAAGAGCCATGACTGGCAGTTCTACGTGCCACTACATTTCTCTCCGTAACGGTAGGAAATTTAATTAAATTGAATGTGGAGGATTTTAACTGTGACAAGATGATTGACAGGGCAAGTTTAAACGATGACAGGATGCACGTAACTAAGCCACAGAGTGTCCGTGAACCCTCTGATATCAATGAGGAAAACATTATTTGTGATGTTTTAATTGGACACTATAACAATATCAATAAACATTTTCATTATTTTCAAATTTATTTATTAAAAGTTTGTT